>NC_072732.1:57380180-57630035 GCF_026930045.1 Uloborus diversus
TGGTAATTTCAAGTCTTGGTTATGATAAATATTGTAACTAATATTATTTTTATCTTTGAAGTTAATGTGCATTTAATTGTAAAAAAAAAAAAAAGGTCGCTTTACCTGGATGGTGGGTTTTTTCAAGTTTGCCAACCCAAAGAAAACCTTTTAACTTTTCAAGTTGGGCCCAGTTTGGCAAAACCCTACATTAAAGAAATTCTCTATACATCAAAATAATTTTCCTAAGATTGTAGATTTTATTTCACTTTAGACCTTTTGCCTCTTTTTTTTCTTCTTTTTTTAAGAATAACCACTTTTGCAATTATTGTGTATGAAAAAAATTCCAGTACTTCTCAAAATTTTTTTATAATTCGTACTTTAATTAGTAACTTACATATAATGTGATTAGCATTTGAATGAAGTTTTGTACCAAAAAATTTGCCTTGTTTTTAATGTTTTATGAGTAATTATGTCAAAATTAAAACTTCTTCTATGTTTAAAAAATGTTCTGGCAATTTGCTACTTCAATATATATAGGTTCGACCTGACTACTTCCAATAAGCTGACTGTTTCATCAGTATAAATAAGCACATCAATTCAGTCCATTTTCTAAATAATTTGGCACTCATAATACCATTATCGTTTTCAGGGATGTTTTATTATTAGAATGTGGATTTGTAGCCATAATACTTGCTCCTCTTGGATTTTTACAAAACTCCATCAAAAGTGGGTTTTTGTCATCCTTACCGCATCGTCCTCATGATATAATCTCAATGTGGCTTGTGAAATGGTTGCTGTTTAGATTCATGTTTTCTTCTGGTGTTGTGAAACTCACAAACATGTGCCCTACATGGTGGGGATTAACAGGTATTTGAATTTGCTTTGCTTTGTTATCTAGTTAAAAGAAAATTATAATGAGTACTAATCTTTATATATTAATAGGCAAGCCGCTTTCTTTCAGTACCGATTTCTCCTCTGTTTGTGAACCAATTTCCTTCATTCTTTTTTTTGTTCAGTAGCTATTGCCGATTTTTAGTGTCATCAATAAAACATTTTCAAATCAACCGCTAATTAACGGAGATATTGATTAAAAATGCATTTTCGTCCTAAATGGCTCTTTCTACGCGAACAATGGTCCAATTTTTTCGAATTTGATATGGTTGGAAAGGTCTTTAAAAAATACTCCTACCGAAGAAATTGTCAGGGCGCCCGAGGTCCAATAACCTAAATCCACTAGAAAAAGTTATAAGTGTTTTTTAGTTAGCAAAACTCTATAATTTTATATTTATCTCTTTTCCATTGTTGAAACTCATTGTTGGAAGCGTGAAACATTAAGTTTTAATTCATTTTAAAAACTGCTTTTTCTACATGAAAAATGCATTTTAGTGCTTCGAGTTTGGTATGGTTGGAAAGGATCCTGAAAAATACTTCAAAAGACGTTGACCCCCCCCCCCCCCTTCGATTTACGACCCAGAAACGAAAATTCGAAGATGAGCTAAAAGCAATTATAAAATAGCAAAAATTCATTTTTATTTGCTTTTTCATGCGACATAGTTAGCGTGAAGAAATTGCTGGATAATATTATGCATTGCCATTTCTCGCTTGAGCACCAAATAAATGAAATTCTTGCATTTGTTTTTATTATTGAGGGTTTTTGGGTAACTACGGGAATTTAAAATATTTTCATTTTGATTATGTTATTGCGATTTTAATATTTAAATAAATCATTTTACGGAGTGTGGGAGGACTTTCAGTTTCGATAACATTACCTTCTTCTCACAATAATACTTGCATTTGCTATCACCAGCAACAAATCTCAAGCTGAAACGTTTGATAAAATTGGCTTATTATTACGACGTCCAGTGCTTTTGCATGAACATTTATATGTTGCTGTGAGTACAGTTCGTTTATTTGACTGTTAGAAATTTTATATTTCTAACGGCTGAAGTCATGCCTACTTTTACTAGGAATTTGTTTGTGCAGAAGTTTTACGTAAAAAAGGAGTTTCGCGGTATCATTTCATCTAGGAAGACTTCTGTGAAATTGGCAAACTTTATCCATTGGTGTCAAATTTTTGGCACCAATACCAGCGCGAGAAATAGTTTTCTTTTGCGTTCATAAAAAAAGAGCAGAGAAATGTCTATTTGCAAGGACTGACTACAAATGAAGTGGTTCATTAAATTAACGGTTTGTGACAAGGGGAAGGAAATAATGACAAGAGGGACATACAATGGGGAAAATGTGACATTAAGCCTTTTTTTGATTAGAACGTTCATTCATTAAAAACAGTATGATGTGTGGAAAAGGGAAGAAGGGGTATGGTGAAGTGTGAAACTTCGACAAAGGAGAGAAGGATCAAAAATTTTGAAAAGTACATTAGTCAGTTATCCCCTAAACCGTAAACAAATCAAAAAAAACGATTTTTTTAAAAAGAAAATTGCAGCTATTGCGACATACAGTGCTTTTGAATGGACAATTTTTAATGTAGCAAGTAGGATTCGTTCATTTGATTGTTTGAAATTATATATTTCTTATGGCAGAGATCAAGGTAACTTACTGAATAAAATTGAACTTTTTAAAAGAAATATTGCTCATGCAGAAGTTTTACGTATAATCTGATTTATTCATTTTATTCGGGAAGATTTCAACAATTGAGAAATTGGCACTCGTTATTTATTGGAGTCAAATTTTTGGCAGCAATTGCAGCAAGAGAAATGTTTTTTCTTTGAATACGTAAACAAAGAGCAGGGAAATATATGTTATTTGGGTTATATACGGTTACCACTAAACGGGCTGTCCACAAATGAAGTCTCGCTTTAATGTGGGGTTCACGAAACAGTAACAGTTTGTGACAAGGGAGAGGAAAGAAATGACAATTGGGACATACAGTGGGAGAGAATGTGACGACAAGCTTTTTTTTAATAGGAATGTTTGTAAAAACAGCATGACATGTGACAAGGAGAAGAGGGGGTATGGTGAAGTGAGAAGTGAAAAAAGCTGAAAAGTGTAACATCAGTTATGCACAGTCCTTAACCATAAGCAAATCACAAAGACAACCTTTTTAAAAAAATTGTACTATTATTGCGACGTCCAATGTTTTCGAACGGATAGTTATATGTTGCCACGCATAGAGTTCATTCATTTGATACTTGGAAATTTATATTTCTAACTAGCAAAAATACCCAGCGTTGCCAGGGTCAGTAATAAATGTAAGAAACAATCTCTACTTTCTTTCGTTTTCTGTTTTAACTGAAAGAACTCAAATAGTAGACGTTTTATGAGTAATATTGTTCACAAAGAAGTTTTACACATAAACTGAATTTTGTGATGCTTCACTTCATACGGAAAGATTTAGAAAATTGGATAATTGGCGATTTTTATCCATTGGCATCATATTTTTGGCAGCAATGCCAGTGCAATGACTGTTTCTCATTTGCATACGTAAACTAAGAGTAGGGAAATATCTATTTGCATAGGGTTAACACACAGCAACATGGCATCCAAAATAAAATTATTCAAGCCAAGAATTTGACAACCACACCTATTTCTCAATAGAGTTCTTTCCTTCAGTCAAAAGTACTACTTTTAATCACTGAAATTGACAGAATAAGCAAAAAAAAAAAAAAAAGCGTGGCGCCAGAAAAAACTTTTACTTTCCCGACAGTTATTTTTTATTAATTTTTTAAAGTGTCTGATTTTTGAAATAAAGCGTGGTCTTTATGATGTTACAAGGGATGTACTTTGGTGCGCTACTCCATTGCCACACTAAATGTTTACGCTTTGCTGTCAACCGCGTTTCCAGGTTATGATTTGTGCTGTGCGCTAATGGCATCAGTGAATGGCATTTCATCGCTTTTGGTGCGATGTGCAGAAGCGTAAGAAATAAATTTCAATTCGCGCATCAATTAAAATAATTGTTAAAAGTATATTAAATTTTTTCCAATTACTTAAAAAATGGTTAACACCTATGTTTTTTAGCATGCTCTTTCAGAAAAAAATGCTTTTAAAATTTCCAGACCCCGAAGAGTTCCTATTTTTCCTACTTTTTTGAGCTCTCTCCTTATTTTCCTACTTTTTCCTTTTTTTTCTTACTTTTTCTTTCTTTAGTATAGCACTTCTAATTGTGCACTGATTCTTATTTTTACAATGCCGCACCGATAATTTTCTGTATGTTTTGATTTTGAAAAGTAAAAGGACCAAGCGGATCCTTAGCTTTTCATTGAATGACTACAGAATTTCTGGAAGGAATGCCGCGGCTTTTGTGTGTTTAAAAGTTAAATTTTCGCAAGTGACTTTTTTGCTGTTGCGGTGTTTATGATCGACTTTTCTTTTTATTGCCCCGACTTCAGTCCTACTGTTTTAACGAAACTATAAAAAATAGATACTGGTCATTCTTATGCAATTATATGTTATTTACCCATCAGTTAGAAGTTTTAATTAAAGTAAACAGCAGACTGTTCAAAAAATGCGGGAAAAACTGAATTTCCTATTCGCCAATTTTTTGTATGATTACAAGTAAAATGGAGCTCTATTTAAACAGAAAGGCAATGAAAAACCATAAAAGGAACATAAGGAAGCAAAAAATGAAAAACTTGTACAATGTACATATTGTGTTGATGTTAGTACAACATAAAAGTGACAGATAACAGAAATTCGCAAAAACGGACCACTTAAAAAATAACTGTGGAAACTTTTCTCGTACATAAATATAATTATTGTTCATTCTAAATCGTAAACATGATTATAAAATTTCATTTTCTTTTCTTGCAATGAGTGTATTTGCAAAAAAAAAAAGCGCAAAACGTTCCCGATTTTTGGAGAATAATCGGAAATCAATTTAAATGCAATATTTTGTTTTTATTTCTTCACATTTTTAAAAGTCGGGGGATAGAGCTACAAACTAATATGTATTTTTTTCCTTTTTAATGGGTATTTTCTACTCTGATATATCATCAATATCGAGGAGTTGCTCATCATTTTTATGTGCTGTGTTTATGGCAAAGCGACATTTCTGAACATTTAAAATTTTTTCGACAGGCTCTTACTCTTTTCAAGGTGCGGCAATTATACCGATGCGGCATATCTACTGTAAGTTATTGTACTTAGTGCGCCTGATCGAAGGGAGGGGGGAGAAAAAGATATATGCAGGCATTTGATGCCAGGTGCTCCCCCCCCCCCACTCTCAATTTCATGAACAATTTCCGAATGATTATTTTTGTTGTATGGTGAGGATTGAGAGAAACTACATGCCTTCCCTTTTATGCATAGAGAAACATTAGTAACTGATCTTTATCTTTGATAAAAATGTTATGTTTATGATGCATGGATGTTTCCTTTTATTTTCGTGACAAAAATTTTGGAACAAGAAGGAGGTAAAAATCATCAAACCATTAAAACAATATTCATTTTTATTGCTGGATTAAAATAAGAACTGGCTCCATCACTTTGATCCCCCCCCCCCCCCCCCCCGGAGATGGATAGCGAAGGATGTATACTGAATGCAAATTTTATCTGCAAACAACAAAAACCGCACAAACTTGTATAGCTAAGCATTAATTTTCTAAAGCCAGGGAGGGGAGAAATTGACCCCCATAAATGACGTGCCTGAAACAAAAATGTATGTTGAATGCTAAAAATACATAACATTGTACAAACCCTTTAGTTGACTTATTTCGTTATTTATTTAGTTTAATTATTTTATTATAAATTTTATGTCCCATATTTAAGAACACATTTATTTTATTTCTGCATTTTCAGTCGTTTTCCTCTTTTTGTCGAATTCTAACATCTGTCCCTGTTTATGCATGTCAGCTACTGATTATTTTTAACTAAAACTAATTTAATATTTGTTTTGCCAACTGATAAATGGATGCTCTGGAAGGAATGTTTTCATTTTTGACAAAACAAATCTTTAACAAAAATGGTTTTATTGCACCAAAATAGGAGTTTTATTATTATTATTATCATTATTTTGCGATCGCTATATTGCATTTTATTCTTTCACACTTAGAAATTTTATTACTGTATTGGTGAAAGGTGTTTCTTTGTTTAGATTTTTTCATATTTTTGTAATTAATATCTTTGTTTCCACCAGTTTATTTTTCATACTAATGATTGTCAGTCCTCTTGATGTGTGTGTGTAGTCCTACCTCTTCCTATTTTTTTTTTTTAAACTTTTTTAAGCAATTTTTTTTTTTAATTTTTAATTCCTTATTTCCTACTTTCCCCCTCAAAAAACCACTTTGGGGTCTGAATTTTGGAAACGACCTTATTACCGAAATATTCCCTTTCATCCATTTATTTTGAGATTATTAGAAAAAAAGCAAAATTGGAATAAATTATTACTGCTTGATATTGTGTGTACATATAAAAATTGTATGCTTCGAGATATGCATTAAACACGAGCAAGAGCATAAATAAAAATTTTGGAAATGGTTAAACTTGTACAAGTTTTCTCAAATATTCATTTATGAATATGGTCACTAGTAATCACTAGGGCGAACACTAGTAGTTTTGAATACATGATTCCTTCTGCTACATAATCTATTTCTCTCTTTGAAGTAGCAATATTTGCATAAATTATGGTATTTAATGTATCAAAAATTATGAACATAACTCTAAAGCTAGCAGGCTCAAGTAAATACGTTCTCATCTTTTTAATAACACTATCAGAATTTATGAAATAAAAACTTAATATAAGGATAAGCATCATAAACTAAAATTAGAAATAACTGCTATTACATATCCATCTTTATGTTTACTCAGAGAGCTGCAAATGATTTTATTTTGATGAAAAGTACTTTTTAAAAGTACTTTTTTTCTTTTTTATTTTGAAAACATTAAAGATTTTTTTCAATACAAAAAGTCTAAAATATTAATTTCTTTGGTATTTTACAAAAAGTGCTCTTGTTTAATATTTTTATTATTCACCTATTCCGACTTAAAATTTGATGTTGGGAGGAATGTGTTTGTGTAATGCTGTTTTTTAATGTAGAATTGTATGTCTAATGTAGAATCATATGCCCAGGCATTAGACAAAATTGCAGAATACTTAAGACATTGCTCTCTGGTTAACTCAATTTTCTCAGCCTTTGAGTGAATTTAGACTGTTTAAATGGTTTTTCTCTCGTGCAAAAACATTTCATCCAACGTTTGGCTACTTCTGGATCCTCTGATACAATTGATTCTATTTTTATTTGCTCAATTTCAAAAAACGATCCAACCCCCAGTAACAGCCACCAAAAAATCTGATGATATCCAGCATTAGACAGGATGAGAAAAGGATGAGCATCAGACAAAATTCCCTTTTTCTCTTCAAAACATGGAAAAGTTCTTTATTTTTAGAACTAAAGTCTTATTAAATTCAAATGAACATGAAACACCAGCTGACCTCGATGTAGCTGTTCATAACCTTCCACCACTGCTTTGTAAATACCAACTGGTTCATAAAATCCACTCTGATAACACTGGTTGTTTGCACCATATTGATAGGCCACAACAACCTAAAGGACTTATTATTCAAATCCAGACTAGTGACTGTCTGTTATTGGACCCTTGTCTGTTTGTTAGTGGTGATCTTACCCAAATGCCTAACAATTTCATAAAATAAGTTGAAGTAGTTTTTTGAATGAGCAAATCATACTTTTGGTTTTAAATCATAAAAAGGTATATTTGAAATGATATACAACCCTAGCTAGTTGAGCGAATATTGATCTGATGCTAGGAAATAGATTTTGGTATACAGGAAAGTAGACTTGTTTTGTTATAGATAGAACTTATTATTACAACTGTATTTGATTCTATTAAATGCTTGTAGACCTTTTCTCAGTGTTGAAGCAAAATTTTGCTTGTATCTGAATTTATTTCATGCATAATGTCAAACTTGCTGTAAATTATTCTTAGTATTTTAAGCATATTGTTTTAAACTTTTTATAGCTCTGAACTATCATTTTGAAAGTCAGTGCATTCCTACACCTCTTGCTTGGTATGCTCACCATCTACCAACCTGGCTTTTGAAGTTTGGAGTAGTTGCAACTTATGTTACTGAAATTCCTCTACCATTCCTATTTTTTTCCCCAATTCGTTCTTTAAGATTATTCAGCTTTTATGCTCAGGTAAGTAAGTTTTCTTGGTTCCATTTTTTTCTTTATGAAACAATGATATGTATACTAGCAAGGAGTAAAAAAAAAAAAAAACCTCGTGATTATTACCGAGCTAGGAAACTCTGTGTCCTTTTGCAAGCGAGGTATGATATGGAATAAAAATTGAAAAGTTTTAAAATATAAATCTAGCTCAGAGTAGCTCTCTGAAGATTACATCTTGTTGACGTGTGACAGCTAGGCTTGCAATTTGTGGTGCGCTGGTTCACTTTTCCAACTGTACCGTAATTTAGTGTAAAGTTCGACTTCCACAGTAACAGTACACACACCAGCCATAAGGAGATAAGGACCCACCATTCACAGCACAGTAAAAAAGAAAGGAAAAGGACAGGAAAGAGAAAATACATCCATCCATGCCCGAGTCGTAATTCAAACCCAGGGACTCCCTATTGCAGTCAGACTCCACTGACCACTAGACAAAGTGGGCTGCAGTTACACCTTGTAACAGTGGAAATTGTTTTATAAATTCGCATGTTTTTGAGCCCTCAAACCGTAACCACATAGCAAACAACAAAACATAGTTAAGCATGTGCATGGGATAATTATTTTGACTGCTTAAAATGCTCAGCCTTAGTGTTATATTGTAGCAAAAGATGGTGTGTGAAAAGTTTTAAAAGGAAACATTTTGATTATAAATAGAACAAAGCTTCAGTAACCTGTCTGTGAATGTTCATTTGGCAATTTTAGTTACATAAAATATTGTTTGTTAAGGTATACACAAACTATATTTAATTTAAAAGTTTGTGTGGACTGAATCCTTGAAACCAGAAATTGTCTAATAATCTATCTGTGAATTTCTCTAATGTATGTGCCACAGTGTTTGAGCTCAGTACTTATTGCTGCATGGCAATGTCTAATTGTAAATAAATCGACTACAAAGATTTCCAACACTGATGTTTTTTGCAATGTACAATAACTGTTCAATATGGAGCTGCAAAACGTAAACAAACTTAACGAGTGATGTAAAAAAATAAAGAAACGAAAATACCAAATCAAGGACCACGTTGTAGTAAAGTAGAATTCTGCTTCTTAGATTAATTAAAACTAGCTTTTACCCGCGGCTTCGCTCATGTCGATGTAGTTTGTTTTTTTTTCAATCGATTCAAGTTCATAATCAACACAGGCAGAGGTCAAAAAGTTACCAAAAAATGGTTTGTCCCCAGTTTCGCCGACATTTCAAACTGCCTCCCCCCTTTAATATATCAAAGGGTACGATTAAAACTGAAAATCTGGGGTGGGGGGGGAGGGACAAATGAAATTTCGGCAAAACTGGGAAGACACCCAAAAAAATCACGCAATATAAATTAGGAAAAAGTTCAGGAGTTGTTAAAGAAGTTAGTTTGGGTAATTCTCAAAAATTCCAATCCCCATCAAATGATGTTCAACGCTACACTGGCTATTTAAATTACTATATAGCTTCTCACCGGAGAAATCGTCTCGAAAAAGGGTTAACAGTCACTACAAATCCGGATTTAAATAATTTCCCTTTAGAGTGAGAACATCAAACCTTTAAAATCCCCATCAGAATTAAATCAACTGTTTTTAAATAACGTAAACTGTCCTGATTAAAATACTAAAAAGTTCTCGTTTCGTAAAGAGAAACATTTCCTAAAATCTCTATTAGAATGATGATATCAGTGTTTTCAAATAACATCTCCCTCTGAAGATCTCCGTCATGATTAATTCCAAAAATCTTCATCAGTACAGGTCCGATAGCGTAAAAAACAAATAAAAAAATTTAAAAAAGGGAAGAAAAAGACAGAACAATATTCTCCATTATTGTCATTCAAGTAGGGATATTAAGTCCATAACAGCCTAATTAGCATCATTTATCCTCAGAAACACACGCACAAATGAAAAAAGGAAATTTAAAAGTTTCATAAAAGTTTACAATATTTCGGCAATGCGCTAAAGTAGTCGCCTAATGAGACTGGAGATGATAAAAAAATATTTGGCGAATTAATTTACATTTGATTAGTAGTTTTAATGTCATTTGAGCGTGTTGTTTCACTAATTTGGCGGATTAATTTTAACTTCAATACCTGACACATAGTATTTAATGATTTTTTAACGAAAATTAATTTAGCGAAATTTTTACATTTTAATGTAACTTTTGTGATGTCTGTAGCGCCAAGATTTTTGAACACTCGTCCCGACCGCGTTATCATAACTCTGCCTATCGAATAAGTTTTTAAAATATCATTTTGTTTAATTTCATTTTCTATTTTTGCAATTAAAAGCAGTGTAAAATGTAAAATAGTAAATCCATTATTTGTCGCCAAAGGACCACAAATAAATATATACACCAACTAGACATTTGCCAGAGACTTGCCAACTTTATAAAACTGCGTAAAATGTTTGCTTAAAATCTATATTCATAAGAATGATTTTTAATTCCGAACAGAAGATGCTATGAAGAAAATATTTTGCATGCATTTGGCAGTTCCTGGCGAAAAATAAATCTTCTTTCCACGGTAACTGGGGGTAGGTGGGGCAGACTGTTTAATAACTTTCTTTATTTAGTTACCAGATTATTGCACATAGCAAAAATATCCGGCGTTGCCTGGGTCAGTAATAATTATGAAAAACAATAGCTACTTTTATTCGTTTTCTTCTGTAACTGATAAAATCAAAGCACACCGGTTTGACATGATTATGAATCGAGCTTCTTCCTTACTCATAAAAGTAAAATGGCAATAAGTATGAAGAACAAAATTGTACTCTTTTAGAAATGAAAAAACGACATTTAAGAACATACAAATTTGAAGAATTTCCAAAATATGAAATTAAACTTCACTTGTTTCAAAAGATTTTTTTTTTTTTGAACATATTCTAAAATTCTCTATATTGCTATTGAAGTACAAACTTTAAAAAAAAATGTAGCCGCCTGTAATCCCTTACTGTGATTCAAAATGTTAACAAATTTGCGGTAATCGTTTTGGGATACCTTGGATAATTTTCCCCCTCCCTACTTTGTAAAACTGTGTGTTACTAATTTTCACCGAAGAGATAATGTCGCCAAATACTGAAATACTTCTGGTGACTATAAAATGATGCTACCTGAAATGTTTCCAAAATAAGTAGTAAAATTTGGCAATTATTTGAAATGGTGCGCAAATGTGTGCTGATTATGAGTTTGCTAATTTAGTTGGCGGATCATTTTACATGTTAACAAATAATATAAAGAAAGAAATATTAATGAAATGACAATGTTTTGGTTACATGGGGAAAACCGAGAAACAGTATTCGCATAGTTTTTAGCTTCAAAAACAGTGACAATTCAAAAAATTGTCTAATGCTTTAGCTATTGAAATGATTCCGCGAAAAAAGTTTGGCGAAATTCCTGTTGGTCGATCAAGCACCCAGTCAACACAAATAAAGTTAAAAAAAAACATTAATTGCCTCAAAGGTGCGTTAAACTGGAAAATAATCAGCCAAATCCATGTATCATTTTCTAATCTTGTGCAAAGATGTTACTTTAAGATTTAACTTGAGAAAAGCTTTGAACAGTCAGACGAAAAGCAAAAATAGTCGACAATACAATTTTCGCTATCGACACGGAGTTGAGATGATACACTAAATACTATATTGAGTTGAGGAAAGCCTTCGAACATGGAGCTAAAAAGCTCACAATTAGTTTTTTATTCTACTTAGAAATTTGGAACAGGTGCCATCTTCAGCAGAAAAATCAGAGCTTTCGGTGGACATATAATGTTAGTATGTGCAAGTATTTTTTCACTCTCATATTAGAGAATTTGTATGAAATTTGTGTATTATTGCCCCCTATGGGGGGCAATAATACACAAATGGGGGTTTGCCCCCCATAACGGGACGAAACATACTCTAAGTGTTATTCTGATGCATAAGCTATATTATTGTAAAGTTTCATCAAAATCCATTCGATAGTTTTTGCGTGAAAGAGTAACAAACATCCATACAGACAAACTTTCGCATATATAATAGTAGTAAGATTTTGCGTGAAAGAGTAACAAACATCCATACAGACAAACTTTCGCACATATACTAGTAGTAAGATTTTTTTCTTTTACGCTTATAAAAATACAAAAGTAATTTACTTAAATATTTTGAATGTCTTTTATTGTTGCTGAAATATTTTATTAATATGTTTTGATTTTCGAAATCTAAAGCTTACTTCTTTTTTCAGATATTTTTCCAATTTCTAATAATATTAACTGGAAACTTCAATTTTTTCAACTTATTAACCATTGTAATGTGTCTTTCCTTGGTTGATGATGACTTTCTGTTAAGTTTAGTTGGGCGACCTACTCCAGGTTTGTATCAAAACATTTAATCTTTTTTGCATGCTTTGTATTTTTTAAAAATATTTTATTTGAAATATGTTTTAAGTTTTTTTTTTTCATTCGTGAAAACTTGAACTGTTTAACATACTTTTCAATGTGGAAAAGTACAAAGAGCAATAAGGTGAGTTCAGGTCAAAAAAGTCATGAAACTTAAATTTTGTCCAAGAAGTCACATGAAAAGTTCACAATAACTCACTGTCTGATTCCTTGAAAATCTTTTTAATTGCTCTGATGATGTTTTATGCACAAAATGTAGGAAATTCTTACATTTTATTTTAAAATTTTTATTGTTTTTGTTGTTTTGTAGTTTTGGGTTGAATTTTACTTTTACAAATTAGTTGGAATTGATTTTAACCATTCCTGTTATATCATGCCAAAGAATTTATGGAAATAACTTAGAAATTTTGATTAAAAAAAAAAAAAAATTTTCTCTTTCTATTTAGCTAGCAAAACAAGTGGAAGTACAGCATTAAAGTGGACTAAAAGAATTCTATGCTTTGCTGTAGAAACTGTTGTAATCCTTGCTATTTGTTATGGAACTGTGAAATATTTCTCATTGAAAATTTTACCAGATTGGTCTGTAGATAGCAAAATAGGTATGTATGTTATTCGAATGTCATAATGTAGTTTGAAAGTTTTCACACAATGTACTACATTGCAAAGAAAAGAGAGAGAGAGAGATATTACTTGATGGTTGTTTTTTTTGTGGTAAAGAATACAAGTGATGTCTCTCATTTTCGTGGGTTTATGTGCACCTTTTTTTTAAATTTTTTTCCACTTCCTTGATTACTCACTTACTCTTCAGTATAAGTTAATTTAAAGTATAATTACAAATGGATTTGTACTATGAATAACTTATTACAACGATACAGCAATTCATTATTATACATATTCAATCGACTCCCCCTATCAGAATACACTCTAATGTGAACGCCCCAATATTCTGAACACATTTTGATGGTCCCGGTGAATACATATGCATTATCTAGTCTCCCTCTATAATGAACACCTCTATGATCTGAACATTTTTGTTTGGTCCCGAGTGTTCAGAATAGAGAAAGTCCACTGCATATGGGGAATTCCATGGGGAACTGACTGACATTTTTAGAGCAAATCAGTAAATATACGTTGTGCAAACGATCTTTTCTGCTGGATTATTTTATTTTTTAAGCTGAATTTAATGGTATAATTGAATTCTGGAAATGTGTTTTGGTTGGTTTTTAAAAATTTGTTAAAAACTTGGTAATTGATGGACATTTTAAAAAGTATTATATCAGTCAGTTACCGTGCTTTTTATATATATTTCATCCAAAATACGAGGGTCAGTCAGAAAGTTAGTTGCATTGCTCAAGAAAACAAAAAAAGGATTGAAATTTTACAATAATTTATTGTTATCTTAAAGTTCCATTCAAAATCTACTTTTTAACGTAACCACCTCAGTTATTTAAGCATTTGTCGAGGCTTACAAGTTTTTAGGTGCCTTTTGCAAAGAAATCCCGTCCAATGTCCCATTGTTGGGTTGCAGCTTTCACTTCGTCATCCGAATGGCATCATCACTTTGAAAGTTCCTGTTTTATGGGGCCAAAAACGTCAAAGTCAGGAGGTGAAAGGTTAGGTTGACTTGGGAAGGTGATCCCACACTTCTCACCTAAACTTGGTCTTTTCTCGCGCTCAGCCTTATCAATATCTGTACTTTCACACAAAATTGAATCACTTCACGCATTTCCAATTTGGACACTACTTGCAGCTGTCGAGACATGTTTGCGACTGATAATCAGAAAAACTGAACTTGTCTTGGAGAAGCCGCTACATCACACAATAAAGGTACATGTCTGAAGTATTGCCACAGAATTTCATCAAAATTGTTTTAGATGGAACAGATTTACGAAGAAGTGCAACTAACTTTCTGACTGACCTGCGTATATATCAAGACTTCAATTATACCATTAAATTCAGCTTAAAAAAATACAATAATCCAGGAGAAAAGATTGGGTTGCATAATGTATATTTCGCATTGAATGTTGAAAAATACAGTTTTGCTCTAAAAATGTCAATCAGTTACCCATGGTATTGCTCATCTTCTTTATCTTTACTAATAATAAAGCTGAAAGTCTCTCTGTCTGGAGGATGTCTGGATCTCTGCGACGCGCATGGCGCCTAGACCCTTTGGCCGATTTTCATGAAATTTGGCACAAAGTTAGTCTGTAGTATGGGGGTGTGCACCTCAAAGCAATTTTTCGAAAATTCAATTTTATTCCTTTTCTATTCCAATTTTAAGAACATTTTCCCGAGCAATATTATCATAAGATGGATGAGTAAATTACCAAGTTATCATTACATGGAACCGTAACATGGGCAAGTCAATCGCCAAGAAATTCACCGTACATCTTTTGTAAATATACAGGCGAACGAAAATACCCTTTAATTTTCTACTACGTGCAAAGCCGTGCGGGTACCACTAGTATATACAGTCGAACTTGTCTATTTCGAACCTGCTTATCTTGAAAACCTGTATCTCGAAATTTTTTAATTTTCCTGCATTTGCAGCTAAAATTCAATGTATTTCCCATGTTTATCTCAAAAAAAATCCCGAATACCTCTGTATCTCGAATTCCAGCAATGCTGACATTTTTGAATTCGAAGTCCAGCAATCTTCAAAACAACAACTTTCCTTAAACACAGAAACAGTAGCATTGTCCTCAAGGGCATAGAGGGCAGTGTAAAAAAAGAGAAATGCGCCCAGGTATTATTTTTTCCAAGAAGACTAACGAAAGGACAGTCATTTCGAGCACTTTCTTGGTAGCAGAGCAGAGGGCAGAGAATGGGACAGTGAGGAGAGGGCTTGGCTTGACAGATTTGACATGTGGGGTGACTTTTTCAAGTTCGTGGTTAAAGGTCATTCAAATTAAAACCCGTTTCACTATCTGGTTTAGGTATTGTTCCGTGATTGATCTCTTGCTTGAAGTTGTGATTGCGTAGAAAACCCGAGATGATAGGCTTGAAAAGAAAGCTTAAGATTTTTTCAAATGACGAAAAAGTGAAAATTCTTGAATTTTTGGATGGCAATCTATTAATAAGAAAAATGAAATTGCCACCAAAGTTAAGTATGTATAGGCCAAGATGGATTTTCAGCCATTGCCAACCTCAAGAGGATGGTTGAATCTAAAACAATCAGGCACCGAAAAACAATAAAAGACTATTTTGCTTGCAAAAGGTATGCTTAAAATTTCATTACTGTCAAAATGATTCCTTAAACTTGCAATAAAGTGCTTAGTATAAAATAGTAGAATAAATTCCTTATAAAACTAATACGGAAGAATTTTAATCTTTCGCATGTATAATCTTTGGAATAAAATTCAAATTTTCATCATCAGATTCCAAATTTCAATAAGTTTCTCAAAACCTCTATAGCTCGAATGTTTTTTCTTTCCCGTAAAATTCGAGATAGACAGGTTCGACTGTAATAAACATTGATTCATGTGACTATCTCATTGCTACACCTGGTGAACGACAGAAAACTGAGCATTAAACTAAGTATCAACAGCTTCGTAATTTTCTAGGCTACATGTTTAGCAATGTGGTATAGCTGTGTAGCTTAAATTGGCGGAGGTATTTATTAAAAGATTAAAAACCTAATATTCTCTCTTATCGGTTCTTCTTCGTAATACTTTTCCTCATAATTTTCCAATAATTTTCCCCATGATACTGGCAAGCAGCTGTTGAGAGATTTTCCTTCATTTTATATTTAATCACATTAAAATAGTTTTTGCATAGTTTTATGCATTTTTGCATAAAATTATGAAATGTGGCAACAAAACATGTATATTTTTTATCCCCCTTTTTTTGAGAGAGAGAGAAATTTCTAGTATCTGTATTCTGGCATCACATTAAAAAAATACCTAATATCGTATTTTATTTTTGTTCCTGTATTGCAATCGCTAGATGTAAGTTTTTAGATGTAGACAACCAACAAAATGCGTTTGATTAATGTTTTTCATCTATTGGGGTGCATATCTTTAGATTGCATGTGTTTTGCAAGGAAAGATTTGTCTTTATTTAACATTATATATATATTTATTTTTCTTTTTAACACAAAGGTTCCTTAGTTCTAATATACGTATATATTTTTGTTGTTTTTGTTTAATATAAGTAGTTATTTTGAAAGTGAGTTCTGTTTTCTGCGTGATTCTATCTTAAGTTTAAAGTCAAAATAAATATCAAGTCTTAAAAATGAGATCAGTATATAATTATTTGGTTTTGTTCTATTATTATGGATATATATTTTAAAAATTTTTACTACTGCAGATGTTCCATATGTTACTACCGTATTACTCCGCATTAACCAGCATGCCGGAAAAAAGCGAGGTTGACCAGCATGCCAGGAATTTCGAATTTTATGGCATGCCCGATAATTTGAGGTTTATTTTGCAACAAAACAAAAGTAAACTTCCCTATTCAGTTCCAATCAGTAAGCAAACCTCTGTAAGGAAAAAATAATAAATCCCGAAAGTAACCTTCTTTCAAAAAATTGTGTATTGCTTAAATATGTGCTTGTTATTTATGGTAGGGCATTATTAATGGATTTAATTATATGCCGGTAAAGTAATCAATTCAGAAAAAATGATTGTACTGCAAAATGTTCAAAATTTTTTTAAATAAATTATTTTAGGCGATTCCTTTTAGACAGGTAAGTTTCATTTTTATTTATTGAATAGCTATGGTAAATTCTTTAACACTGGTTTAGGGGCGGTAACTTACTGCTTAAATGTTTGCTTAGATTTAATTTAATTTTTATTAATTCAAATTATTCTTTATTAAAGAATATCTTTCTTGTTAAAATAACAAATGACATTGTTAGTAAATATTTTTAAAAATTAAACTGTTTATTAATACTAATAAGATATGTGTAGAACTTATATTATTTTTAAGCTGAACATATATACTTTATGGGTTTTCCCCCTTAACCTCAATTTTTCCGGCATACCGGAAAAGACTAGGCAAGTGTTATAGAAAATCTCGTGACCCCCGAATTTTGCGGCATGCCGGATAATGCGGGGTAATACGATACTTAAAGTGTACTTTAAAATGTTTTCTGTCAAAATTACCATCTAATTTTATGCTATCCTTTAAAGAAATGCAATAACTCCTCTAGCTTTGCATTCTTAATTCATTCTAATTTTATCTGTTTAGTTATGTAATATATGTTTTCTTTTTACCCTTAGCATTTTCTGCAGCTGAATTTCGTACCTTTTTAAAAGAAATTATTCCTATTTCCATATCCATTGGAGTAATATCCCTTTCTTTAAACATTGTCATAGCTCTGTACAGGTAAGTGAAGTTTTTTTATACTTTAATGATAATATATTTTGAAAAATGTTCCACATTTAGTTTGGTTGAATTAATGCCACATACAGTTGGACCTCGATATAAGATCATCCCTCTGGACTTCCCAAAACTGGCCTTATAACCAATTCATATCATAAGCATGTGCAGTAAAATCCCTCCTGACACATTGATTTATAGAGTTTGGCAGGATAAAACCATCTTAGCAGACAAAAAGCTGCTCTGGTGAAAAATTTTCTAAAGACATTTAACAATTTTTATGAGCACCATAAATACCATGAAATTGAAACCTTTTTTCATCCAGAAAGAACCAGACTCCAGTGCTTTAAATGTCTGGATTTAAAGCATTTACAAATTGACTGGCATTCAAATGAATGAACCTGGAGGGATGACAACCAGTGAACCAGTATTTTGTCAGATTGGCATTTGATTTTGGATAAAATAATTGCTATAGAAAGAGGCATGTTATCTTAATAGACCAATGAGACTCAACACATTGGTTAACAATATAGAGACTATCTTATTGTTAGCAAACACAACCTCAAAATGTCAACTTATGGACGGCGGAATTTAATGCTAGAAAAATATGCTAGATTTAACACATTTGACCAACAATACAAAGAATGAGTGAAGCGCTCAAAACTGTTGACGTTTCGCATGCAATCAGCTGTGTAAAATACAGTTGGAGGGGGGGATTAAAACTGAGACAATAGCAAATTGCTTTCATTGTGTTGAATTCAAAAAAAGAGTTTGTCAGAGTGGAAATTTTTGTGGCGATGATAAATCTGAAAGTTTGCAGTCGATAGTGCATCTATTAAGTTTTATAAACACAACTTGATGTAACGTTATCTGATAAAATAGCGTTGATCATTACTATCTCGTCGCCTCAGAGCAACATTAAGACATTGTAACACAGGAATAAAGGTATCCTACCATTGCTCTGTAGCGACTATGCAGGGGCGTAGCCAAGGGGGGGGGTTTGGGGGACAAACCCCCCCCCCAAAAAGTTAGTCTCAAAAAAAAAAAAGAGAAAAAGAAGAGAGAAGAGAGAGAAAAAAAAAAGAAGAAAAGGGAAAAATTCCAAGCGATTATACATACATATATATATATATATATATATATATATATATATATATTATATATGTATGTATATATATATATATATATATATATATATATATATAAGAAGTAACCCCCCCCCCCCCCGAAAGTCGGGTCTAGCTACGCCACTGCGACTATGTATATATATATATGTATATATATATATATAAACACTAGTAAATTAAAAAGTTAGGGAGACCTTAAAGTGTATATTATAAAAATATTTAAGTTGGGTGTAAAAGATGAATATTGTAAAGTAAACAAATAAAACTGCAAAATCCCTCTCCTGAAGATACCCCTCTGTTATGGACAAAAATGTTTGTCCTGTTAGTGGCTGCTTTAGAGGGGTTTTACTGCATATAAATAACATAATTCTCTGTAAAATTTAATGTTCAAAACTATCAGTTTATTATAACTTTTAAATAAGTTGAGCCAATTCAAATTAACAAAATCAATTATTTATTTTTATTTTTTTTTTTTTTAAATTTGTAACTTAGAATCAAGGTGTATATGATTGTTCAAGCAAAGTACTGAAGTACAACTTGCCTTACTCAAAATGATCCAAAATACAGGACTGCCACAATTTTTCCATTTCTTGTACAATGTTTCCAAGTTTCATATTTTCTAAAGTAAAAAAATACCTCTATACTGTCAACACTCTATAGAACATCCTTCTATTACTGCGACCCTTCCGTTATAGCGACTGATACATGAAGTCCCATTTCCCATTCCATAGATGCAAGATTATTTTACCGTCCATTAGAGCGTCCAAACTGAACCGTTCATTCCAATATAAGGTCCAAAACTAAGTTTCAATTTTTGTATTATCCTCAGAACTAACTATTCGAAAAGTAATACTTTAACATTTTATGTTTCTAAAGGTAAAATATTTCATTTGAAAAGAATTTTGTTGGTATACAATCAAAGAAGTGATGAGACAAATGGTAAACATTACGAATTATATTTTTCTTTTGAAAAAGTCGAAAAAGTGGAAAGCTTCTACAATAATTGCAGAATAAGATTTTTAAAAAGGGAAAGAAACTAGCACTTTTTTTTTAAAGTTTTTCATTAGTTTTTTTTTTTTTTTTTTAATTCTTCTTTAAAATGATGCAAGCAAGGGCGCCCTTATGCAAAATTTTAAGGGGGGGGCTCAAAAATTTTCCCCCGTTGTTTAACAGAATATTTTACCAATGAAAATCAATTTCAGTACAGATTAGAGATATTAAAATTTGACATTTTTAATAACTTATTCATTAATGGCTGGAAATTTTTTTATACATTTTTTCAAAGAAAAAAGCACTAAAAGCAAGGAAGTTCTCATTTCTAGGGGGGGGGCTTGAGCCCCCCTCCTTTTGCCCCCCTATATGGGTGCCCTTGGATGCATGACTATGAGAAAATTATTAGTGCATTTTAAAAAATGAATGAATAATATGCAATACATTATAACGACCTCTCTTTATGGCAACCTATTTTTGTTTGGAGGACGAGTGGTTATAACGAGCCTCCACTGTGTATTTGATTTTTACAAAATGTCTTAAGACATTTATGGTTTGTGTGAGTGTTTGCTTGTGTCAACACTTCAGTATCACTTTCATTATATCCACCTTCTACTACATTACCTGCACTTTATGTTACATTTGTAGAAAAAATAACTTTTCACCTCTAGAAGATCATGTACCACAGAAAAGTCTTAAAATTGAATCTGTGTGATACTGAAATCATCGAAGAAAGTCAGACAAAAGTGACCTTATAAGTGATTACGGTTTTCAAGACCTGACTAATGCTATATATCCTATAATTCATTAATAACATAGGATTGCTATTCAATGAAACGGGACTAAAGTAAACTAACTTTATGTGCAAGGGACCTATTACACGGCGGCGACAGAACCTGAAAATTGGAGAAATGTCAGGAAATTGCGAAAAATAACAAAAATACACGAAAATTCAATTGTTTTTTTTTTTTTCATGCTATGAAAAATTAAGTACTGTAATTCCCTGCTCTTTATCCACCAATTATCTTTGTGTATTTTTTTTCCTCAACTTCTTAAGTATTGAACCTCAATCTACCAGGATTCGATAACTACGACTGCTTCCATGCTTTTAGGGTTGTTTATTTTACAATAGCTTGAATTTTCCTTTCATAAGTTTTATGCTACCTAAAATAAACAACCTTACAGGCAAAGAAGAAGCGGTCATTACTGCCTTAGTGCCTTTGCCTTTGCTCACCCTCTTAAAGTAATTAGTGTACTATGCTCACAATTTCAAGAATTTTTTTTAAACTAATTTTGATATAAGTTTTACAGTTATTACTTCTTTACCTTTTAAATTTAATTGCTAAAACTAAATGTTAAATCCAAATTAACTTTGTTTTTTGCTATCATATTCAGTGGTGTTCCACAGAGTATACTCCATATATGCCATATACTCTCAAATATGTTTTAGACATATAGCGTATACTCTCAAGCTTCAAAAATTTTCATATAAATGATATCTCTACATAGTATAAAATGAAGACCTCAAAAAGCCTCTGTGTGTTTGAACTCGCAAAACTCGAGAGCTACCCGGCGGATTGGGCTGAAATTTTCACAGTTTGTTCCTTTAAGTCCTGAAAAGGTTTGCAGACCAGTTCGAATAAAATTTGATGAATAGTTCTTTTTTTATTCCAATTTACGTCTAATTTTCACATAAATTCTCAAATATGGGGTGTGTGATGATGAGATTACTTGCATATATTAATATTACCTATCGTTAGAAAGGGTAGAATTTACCGTGTTCTACACAATTTGTTTCAATGCTCTAACTTTATTACGGCGGGAGTTATTTGCGTTTTTAGCTCGAATTTTTTAGGCTTAGCTGAAATTTAGGCACTACTTTCTTCATTAAACAAATCAGTAAAAAGTGAAGGAATTGTCCCACAGCTTTCTTTTTGACGCCATTGGAAAAAGCGACCTTTTTTTACTCCAGATACAGTTGAATCCCGACTTACGCGAGGGATGCGTTCCAGGACTCCTCGCGTAAGTCGAAATTTCGCGTTGTGGAAAAGTGTTGTGTATATGATTTTTTATTAACTAACCCAATAATTTTAAACATTTCCAACACCTTTTAAACTGTTTTAGACCGTTTTTAACTATATATCACCGTTTCTTATATAAAGAGCTGAATTTTGACCGTATTTTTTAAAAAGTGGCATTATTCAACCTAAAATATTGTTACGATGCACAAAATCAATTGTCATTGGGAGAGAGAGACATTAAAACAGTACGGTACGTACAGTATGTAGCAATAATAAAGCACTGCACTGTAAGAGTTTTACAGTAGAGAGATACAGTAGATACAATAAGTTACATTTATGTCTTAAAAATTGAAGATGACTTATGCTGCGCAATCTCTGATTGTCATTGTAATATATTTTTAAATACAGCTTCGCATTTACCTTTATAACATTTACATCTTTGGTAACACCCCCTCTTTCCGGGTCTCTATAATCTACAATACAAGAGCAGACTCCACTTTCATATTTGCATTTTGCTTAAAAGCTACTCTGCGAGCATCATATTAAAACTAAGGTCTGAACTTATACGAATTGCCTTCTCTTGACTTTTAACTATACGTATATGAAAGATTCACTCATGCCCCAATAAATTGTCGTGCTACCTTCGATCCACTTTCTAGATCAAAAATCTTTACCTTTTCTTAAATTGTCACCAACTTTCGCATTTTGTTTTCATCTTCAAACTTTAGATGAAACAGCGTGCCTAGGTGCCACAATATTTCATTGCCTTTCATATTTCTAATAAATAAATGTAAAATGAGGAGTGGTAATATATATACACTAATCAAGCTATGTTTATAGTGCGATTGCACAGTCAGGGATGCTGAAAGGATGAAAGTAGATTCACGAAGTCAATGTTTGGTAGTTAATAACAAAGCCGAAATTCAGCATCACAATTCCTTTCCGAATATTTTCGTGTTGAGAGCAAGAAATTCGCTTTAGCTCTAAAATTGGTTGCTCCTGAAAAACTCGCGTTATAGCCATTTCGCGTAAGACGGATCACGTTGCAGCGGGAGTCGACTGTATAACTCGACCTTTGGTCGAAAAAATAAGCTTTTATCTCGAAAGGAAAATAAGTTACAAGCATTTTTAAATCAAATTTAAGAAATCTCGATTCCATTCAAATTGTGAACCATTTTCTTTCGCATTTTAATTCCTTAAACTTATTTTGTGTTTCCATGGTTACGCATTTTAAGTCCATCTTTCTGGATTTGATTTCTTAAAAGTATTTTAATATCTGCCGTCATTGTTTGGAAAGGATATCATAATGTTTTGTTTTTTTTTAATTTATTTTTTACGCCTGATTGTGGTCACTTGACAGAATTTTTATTTTTAAGGTGGACCGGGCAAAGCCGGGCAAACAACTAGTATTACATATATGATCGCAAACACATATTGTGCGTGATGGATTACTGGGAGTATACCCTCAAAAAAACAGATGGGAGCATCACTGATCATATTATTTGCTGCCGCCGCAGATTATATAAAGGTTTTTTTCCCCTTCAGACTTTAAAAATTCTTTTATAGAAATTAATTGTTATATATTTTTACACTTCGAAGTATTTTGTTATCTACGTAATCTAAGATTTTTTTCACTACATAATGAAATCGTTTGAAATGGAGTTACTGTGTGTATATATGTAAAATCTTTTATTATTTTTTAATAGGTAAAATACTGTATTTAGTCATTAAAACCTAAGTTCTTGATTTAAATAACTCCCTATGAATGAATTTCAAAAAGTTTCAATTTGTTTTACATAAATATATCTATTATATACATAAGTATAATTACACAATTACATTACTTCTATATTTTCACTATTACTTTTAATTTATGCAGAAGTTCTTATATTGCTTGAAAATTTAATTCAAAATTATTTCAGTTCCAACTGCGTTGCCCAGCTTTGCCCTGTCTACTTGAAAAATAAAAATTGTGTCAAGTGATGTATATTTAAAAATCAGGCTTAAATAAAAGAAAAGAAAAAAAACATCCTGCAAAACTTCAACTTCAAACAATGGCAACATATATTAAAATACTTTTAAGAAATTAAAATAAAATGAGAAAGATGGAAATAAAAAATGAATTCAAAAAGCATTACCGTGGAAACACAAAATAAAATGATTAAAAACTTGAATACAGAACAGATTTTTGAACTCCATTTAATTCCCTTGTAACTTTTTTCTAATGGAGCTAGAGGGTTAAACTTTCGACCATAGGTCGAGTTAGATCTGGAGTAAAATAAGCAGATCTTTCCAATGTTGTCAAAAAGAAAACTATCGGACAACTCCTTCACTTTTTATTGAAAAATTTTTATTGAAGAAAGTAGTGCCTAAATTTCAGCTAAGCCTAAAAAAATTCAAGCTAAAAACCCAAATAACTCCTGCCGTAATTAAGTTAGAGCATTAAAACAAATTACGTAGAACGCAGAAAATTCTACCCTTTCCAACGATATTTAATATTAATATATGCAAATAATTTTTCACTCCCATATTTGGGAATTAATGTGAAAATTGGGCCTAAATTGGAATAAAAAAAGAACTACTCGTCGAATTTTTTTTGAACGGGTCTATAAACCTTTCCGGTGCTGAAAGAAAGATACTGTGAAAATTTCAGTGAAATCGGCTGGGTAGTTCTCGAGTTTTGTGCTTTTAAACAAACGGACGCTTTTTGGAGACTTCATTTTACACTATGTAGAGATTAAATTTTTAGTTTTATTATAATCAGACATATGTCTTTGAGAGTGATTTTAATAGTTTCTTACAGTTCTTATGCTAAGTGATTACTGGAAGTAAATCATTTGTTTTAAATATGATACAATATTTTCATGTAGATAATTTAATAGACTATTTTAAAGTTTTATCCCCCAATAAAGTTCACTTGACAGGTTTTTTTTTTTTTTTTTGAATTACTTCTCCCAAAAAAAAAAAGCATCTTTTTGAAATATATTTTTAATTATCAGCTTAAACCATTTTAATATTGCATTTCATATAAACATGCAATGGTTTTCAAGTAGGTCAAAGAGAGGAAACCATAATCACTGGTAACGTAAATCAGCGAAATTTGGTGAACACTTTCAGGAGAAAGTTTAGGAAATTTTTTTCAGTTCCTGTTGCCACCCTGTTATATCAAGGTTTGACTGTTTGTCTTTTTTTCTCCCATTAGATCAATCACAGAAGTTGGTGTGTTTAGAAAATTATTTGCCCTAACAGGAACAATTTTTGTATCCTGTGCTTCCCTATGGCTATTTATTATTAGCTTGGTAAGTTTATTATTTCATCCGTTGAATTTATTCTATGAAGATAGTTTTTGATATGATTGTCAAGCAGTGGATATTAACACCCATTTAACTTTGATTTTTGTTGTCTAGTTTAAGTTGTTAAACATGTGACTAGAAAGAATTATTTGCATAGTAAAATTATACTCAATATTAACCACAAAAAATAATGTTGAATTAGCTATAAATCAACTTATAAAGACTATAGGGAGAAAAATTGAAGTGTTTCTAATTAACTTTTAAAGCATCTGTGAAAAAAAAAAATTTTTTTAAATCGGTAAACAAGTAATATTTAACCGAACCAACATGTAAAGAGCCTGGAAAAATTTAGGAAGAATTCACCTGAGAGATTACTTGTAAATTGAGATTAATTTAAATAATATTAGGGATATATTATGCCAATGGGAAGGCTTAGCTGAAATTGTAATGATTATGATCAGCAGGGCCATATCCAGAGGGGGAGCCCGGCACCCCTCCCCCGGGAAAACCAAAATGTTTTGTACCATATAACAGAAGGAAATATTTTTTTCATATCTAATGTCAGAAAAGGAAAAGAACAAAGTTTTTTGTTCTTAATTTTGTAACTATTAAATGAGTGAAAATTAGATAAAATACAGAAAAAGTTCTAGCTCTCATCAGCTGAAAAGCATACTTGAAATTTATACCCTTAATTAGGACTTCCTGCCCTCTTTCCCAATTCAGTTCAGGGTTGTCCAGTTAGGGCTGTGCGATATATCGATATGTATCTAGCACCTCGATAACGATATTTAGATTTCTATCCGTCTGATATATCGTTTGAAAATAAAATAAGGGACTTAATTGCGGAGAAATTAAAATACTGACTTAAAAATACATAATCTTTTATGGCTCTGTGTGATGGGTGAGTGTTTTAAATTTCAAGATATTTTCTGCATTCTTTAAACAGTGGTTAAATTTTGAATTATAGTAAAAGGGAATAATTCACAATTCCACCAAAGGTAAACGTGGGCCCCTTTGTCAGTTAGGTCTCCGGATCCCCTCCCCTATAAAGTTTTCAAAACTTATACTACTACCATTCAGAACGGGGTCCTTCCAAGGACCCCCTGCTCTCTTTCTGACAAAGCTGACATGGCCTCTCGTAGGCCCATAAAAGTGAACGTGTATTGGTTAAGAAAGCATCCTAATGCAACAATTAAAAGTTAACCATTGAGGTATCAACACGATTCATTGTTCAAATAAAACATAAACTGTTCATATTGCGCTGAATAAAATGTTTAAGAAAAATACTAAACAGAAATATTTCATTTGAAAAAAAGGAAAAACAAAAAATCCTAATAAGAATCCTTTGGTCGCACATTTATCGCACAAAAGGGGAGCGCAACTCAATTTTTTGAATTTTGAAGGAATATAACTTTAATTCTGATATTAAGAGAAAAAAATATTAATGCCCTTCATAACACACGAACGAGTTGAAGAAATCTTGTTTCACTTGCAACAACGAAACTGAAACTTTCCAATTTCGCCAGAGAAGTCGCACATATGAGTTGACAGAACTTCTGGGGCATGCACGAAAATAAGGTTTTTATGTAAGTTCTACACATTAACGTATTTGAAGTCATAAATATTATAGCAAAGCGAATCCAAGCATACTTACGGTTTTACCTTACGTCGGTAGTTCATTGCAGCTCTTTTGTTTGGTATTTTTTGACTTCAGTTTAAGAGTCGTCATCAAATACCGGAATTGAAAAAGTGAAGAAATTTTCGTATTCGTTTTTGGGTTAAATTGCTTGTGAAATAATGACATTGATTAGATAATTGATTTACCTAATAATATGGATTATAGATTGGATCTGCTGAAGAAAAATTAATTGCATTTTTAAAATCAATATTAAAATATGTATCATTAAAACACAATAGTTTTCAATTTATTATATATTTTAATTAACCAAATAACGATTTTATTAATGCAAATTCAGTTTTGTCAGATTTTTGCCAAATATGGCAGAGAGGTCCTTTGATACTCAGGAATTCACATAAGTTTTTTCTCATCAAAATGGAGTGTATGGGGACTACTTCCATAGCCTACGAGGATGCAACGCTGCGCTGTTTGAGGAGCCTGCAATTTTCGACCGATTTCCGAAGCTGAAAGTTGACCAAAAATATAGTTCAGTTTGAACCGATAGATGAAGTTTTTAGTGTTACCAACAAACCGCACTATTGCATTTGTTTGCGTGTTAAAAAATGAGGTTTTGCTTTCGCTTTGAATAGCAAATAATTGATAAAATTGAAGCTGAAAGGAAATATTGTTGGATACTTTAAAGTTTAGCTTCGAAAGTACGTCAATAAAAGAATATCCCTCCAAATAATGTTCGTAATAAGTTTCAAATAGTGCTTTAAAGGAAATGTTTTATCAGACCCAACCCGTTACACATTTTTAAATTACGTAAAATAAAAACATATTTTAAATTAAATTGCATTATTACTATGAGCGTATCTAGAGGGCGGCAAGGGAGGACAGCCGTACCTTTAAATTGGAAAACATGTTTTAAAATAAAGCATGAATTTTCTAAAAATTGATAATTGACATTTGTTTCAATTTCTCAATTTATTGATAACTAGCATTACCCGCACAGTGATGCCCGTGCTAAAAATTTAATGGAAGTTCGTTGAATAAAAAAAATTGACGCCCCCTTTCCCTCTGATGTAAAATGATCATTTTTCTTTGACTTTTTTAAACTTGCGGCAAGTTTTGGTCGTCAATAAACAATTTCCAAAACATTGGACTGCTTCAATTATACAGTAACTTGCCAAGTTTAAATCTGGGATCAAAGAAAGTAAAAAATTGTTTTCAAAATGAATTGAAGGACACGGGGCAGTCCAATTTCCATGAGGAACTGTTATGGAATTTGTTATCCGTTGAGATTAGAATTTTGTCGATGACACCGTCTACCCATAACCTCATTACGATCGAACTTGGCTACTTTTCACATTCATATTTTGTTTGGATATCATTAAGTTTTGAAAGCTAAATCATAGTAATGTTCTTCTTTAGAGTTAAATGTAAAAGCGCGTACAAACACAACTTCCATCCCCCCTGCTTTTATGATGCACTGGTTTCTTTTCATTAGTAATTTCGAAGATATTTCAATAACTGGGGGGGGGGGGGGGGGTTAACGCTATTGGTCAGTTATGGGCTATAATTGTTTGCTTCTGTCACTATCAGCAAAGCCATGGCCGAAGTGCATTAGCCCTTATTTTTGGCGTCCACAAATTTGGCGACAATTGGGAAAATTTCTAAGACTCTTAGTTTTCAAACTCTTCCCGCAATTTCTACATTGTCTGGGGGAATTATCATAACGTAGATCATAAAATATGCAGAATTGGCGAAAACATTTCCCCATTGCTTATAATTCTGTGACGCCAAGTTTGTGGACCTTTAAGAAATGAAAATGAAGCAAAGCTAAAAGACATAACCATGGCAATGTGAAACAAAACATCAGTAATTTTAATGGAGATTAGATTTATTTGAACTTTATTTTTAACGGCTTGTAACTTTTTTTCCTTTGGAGATAGAAGGTTATTTTTATACCAAAAATCAAGATATTTCTGGAGTAAAAAATGTCACTTTTTCCATCGGTGTCAAAAAGAAAACTGTAGGACAATTCCTTCACTTTTATTGATAGATTTAATGAAGAAAATATTGCCAAAATTTCAGCTAAGCTAAAAAAGTTTGAGATAAAAACGCAAATTGCTCCCGTCGTAATAAAGTTAGAGCATTGAAACAACGTGGAAAAAAGAGCATAAAACGTGGAAAATTCTACCCTTTCCAACAATATAAAATATTAATATGTGCAAGCAATTTTTCACCCCTTTAATAGCCAATAATAGGCAATTTACGTGAAATTTGGGCCTAAATTGGAATGAAAGAACTATTTATTGGATTTTTTTCGAATTATAGCCTATGTTACTCAGTAAGAAGGCACCTTTCACACATTGAAAGAATTTTTCAAATAGTTGCAATACTTCCGCAGAGTACCTCGAACATATAAACACACAAAAATTCGTCCTCTTCTTTATAATATTAGTATAGATTTGACTCTAGTGCCTAGAGCCAAATCTATACTAAGATTATATATAGATTTCCACTTTTAAAGTGTAAATTTTTCTTTGGGAGCTAAAGCAAATATAGATAATTTCAACTGTGTGTTTTAGTCATATTAATTGTAATTGGCATCGAGGGGTGATTTTTTAATTATTTATTTATTACTCCATTTTATTTTTTTATTTTATTGTTTACATTTTATTTCATTTAATTTTTTAGTTTGCGTGTTTGTGTGCCGGTATTTGTGGTATGTCATTGGCACAGAACTTTTCGATTAAAGTAATAATTATAATAGTACATTACTTATAAGTAAGTAAATAAAAATATTCAAAAAAATATATAAATTTCAGAAAAAAACAAGAGCTATAAAAAAGGAACAAAGGGTCGAGATTTTTTATTTTGGTAGTGGGGGAGGGGGCACCCCTGATTGGCTTGGATTCTCACTAAAAAATGAAAATTTTGATTATCTTGATAGGTCCGCTATTTCAGAGGGTAGGAGAAACTGAAAAGCAACTGTAAAATCTCTCTACTAAATTAGTGGGATGATCGTCCCCTCCTGCTCCCCCCTTAAAATTTAATGTTTTTAAAGAGGTGCGAATATTTTTTATTTTAAATACATTTTGAATTTTAGAGCTTAAAAGAAAGCCTATGCCAAAGCATAAGATGTGATGTTATTAAGCAATTTTATTCAGTACATATACATGGCCGCAGGGATCCCAACGCCCCCCCCCCCTACAGGACTGATGGAATTAGCTCCCCTATAAAATTATCCTCCTTCAAAATTAGAATGCCGGAATTGGCACCATGAGTGCCCCCTTCATAGGCACTTCTGACACAAATAGACAGCACCGCTGTTTCTTTGTTGTTGTTTTTTTTTTTTTTTTGGGGGGGGGGGGGTAATTTTAGAAGGTTTTCAATCTTATTTTACTGCTACTACAAAGCCCATCAGCCCTATACAGACCTCTCAATTGCTATGAAACACTCCCAAAGAACAAAGCTGTCCAAACCCTCTAAAATGACCCTCCTAAAGCAAGCGGGTTATTAAAGGAGATTGCCTCATTGATCTTATTATTTTCCAGAGAAGGGAAGGTGGGTAACTTTTGAAGGCTTTTTATAGTGCAATCTCAGTTATGAGCCCCAGTGGGCTCTCCTAACAAATCCCACGCTATATCTATCCTGTACTATCTAAAAAGGTAAAACTAAAAACTTGAAGAGTGGTTCTGATAAAAAGATGTATGATCTTGAGATAGTTCATTTCTGTGTGGAAAAAGATAGGAATGCCACGATGGGGACTCCTGGCAGAAATTGCTTGGGGGGGGGGTGATTTTAAAAATTTATATTATCTCATTTGGGGGGGGGGGTCTTGTTGCCGGGTCGTCACCATAGCATTGCTCCATAGGCATTTTGAGAGACATCCTGGGGAAATACTTCTGATTTGGGTCCACAAGGGGGTACAAGTGCAGTCTTTTCCCCTGAAATTGACAGGGGGTAAGTTGTGTTGTCTTGTCATTGGGGGCCCGCTCATAGCATTCGAATGAGTGATACAATACATAGCGCATGATCTCAGTAGCGGATCCAGACGATCCTGTTGGGAGCGATGAATGAGTCATGCAGTATAGAGGGGGCAGGTGACCTTTGAAAATAAAATTTTCCCAAACTTTATTAACTGAAGCATGACGTTTTTTTTTTTTTTTTTTTTCCAAAATATGTAATGATTCGAAGGGTTTGAAGAAAGTTGTAAGTGTTTCAAGCACGAAGAATAAGAAATTGAAAGAAAAAAAAAGGATGATTTCTCCTACTAATATTCTAGATACTGGTCTGGATCAGGATCCATCATCCAAATTCAACCCTCCAACTTCTTAATTTGTTTGAGGACTCGTGAAGTATTTTCAATAGCCATTTAGGTCCTCACCTCAATTGTACTTTTTTCCTTATGAACGAAAGGTTGCAGTGTCAAGATGGCTCCTTTTCTACCAGTCTTTGTATCGAACAACAATGAAATACAAATATTGCATTTGTAAATAAAATTTGAAGATAGTTATTGATTTTTTTGTTTGAGCTGTTTAACATTCGCTCATAAGTAAGAGAGTAGTAGGAAAGTTTGCAGGCACTCCCTGAAATTTTTTGTTAGGAATGCATTTTTAGACCATTTGGTGGTTAATAGGAGGATTATTTTAGTATAAATGTGAATATGTGTTTGACATCTCATTACGTCAGAATATATGTTGTTTTACTTTTCCTTCAGAAAATTTAACAATTTTCAACCATTTGGTTTTGCTCACTCCCCTTTTAGAATTGTCATGTTCCCAGAAGGGAGGGGCACGCACCCACATCTTATTGATTTTTTTCGCTCAAACGTTATTTACATGCATTTTGTTGAAGTTTACAGATAGAAGAAGGCGCTATTTTATAGTCCTCATTAATCACTGTTCTTATGGTTTTACTTTTGCACTGTTTCAATTCATTAGGGTTCTTCGTGGAACATTTAGCATAAACAAAATATCTGAAAAGAAAACCTGAATTTTTTTCAAAACTATTACTTTTAAAAATATAGATAAATCCGCTGTACTTTGAATAAATTCAAAAAAAAAATTGATTGCAAAAACTTTGTTTGAAACAAATTTAATTTTTGTTTTCAAATGCTTTGCTAATTCTAAAATTTATTCTGAATATTTATTTATTCTTCAATGAATTATGAAATCAGCATGTTTTTAAGTCCGAAAAAACAGTTCCCTGATAACTTCATTGACGTATCGATAAGTGGGGGAGGGTGGAGTGATCTGTAATTTACTTTATCAACCCTGTGTCTGCTTTTGATTTTCAGAATCATAATGCTAATGCTGCATTTTGCACGAAAACAAAATGTTTATGAACTCGTGATTGCCTAAAAAATTTCCTGACATTAATTTTTGCAACAAAAATAAAAAAAGAATATAATTGTAAAAAAAAAAATATTATTTGATTTGAGTTTTTAAAAAAAATGTCCATTTACTTAACGATATTTGGGGGATGGAAATTAGAGGTTCTTAAAACAAAACGACAAACCACTTCGATACCCCACCCCCTACCTTTTTAAAACTAAAGACTTTGAGCTTATAAATAGTGCATGCTTAATCTTTTGAACCGTTAATATTGCCCCTTGATAACAAGAACCAAAATGAATTCAAACCTATTAACACACTTTGTCAATTCACATACATTCCCTTAAAAGCTATCTTGCTGACGTGAAAATCTCGATTTTACAAAACTTCATACATCACACAATTTTGGTTTTTGGTCGTAGAAGAGCGATTTTTTTTTTTAAGTTGTAAATGTTAGTGCGTCTGGAATGTTTTACTAAATATCATTGCTAAAACTAGGGGACTGTATAAAAAGTTAAATTTTGTAACTTTTTCAAAATTTGATTTTTTGACAAAAATTTCATGAATTTCGAGTCCTTGCCTAATTTAAAGATTTTTTCAAAATGCAACTATTTGCTTATCTCTAACGGTTTAGGAATTGGCTATTGATCCACTTTAAGGGTGGACATCCTGTATACTGTCTGATTTTTTAATAAAGAAAGCATCAAGTTCAAAAGTTTAGATTGTAATTTGAGTGTAATAATACAATTTTATTTTAGGTGCCTCATTCTGCTCTTGATACCCAGACTCGTGATAACCTGTGGCCTGTCATTTACCAGTGGCACAAGCGAGTTGAAGAATTCCAACTGTCAAATAATTATGGTCTATTCAGAAGGTAAGTTTCATGAATTTGAAAGTGCTAATTATATTTTGTGCTTATATATATTGCTGTTGCTGTAATTTTTTTAGTATTTGTTTGAAAATTCATTTAGTGCTAAAAAAGTTAATTCGATGGATATTTGAAATTGCATATTAAGTTGTTGAAAAGTGCTCCAAGTCTGATGTGTCATGAAGAAATCTGTTCTGAATAAAAATTTTACAACAAATTTATGCCAACAAAATATCAGATAAAGTGAATTTACCACTTTATCCACCAGTTTGTTGACACTCCCAGCTTCAATAAGAGGACATCTGCCTCCAGCTCAGTTTTTTTACTATTCCTGAAATGAGAAGTAATAAGAACGAAACTGCAGTCTCAGGATATGCAGGGCCAATCCTAGGGTATCGGCCGCCCATGTGCAAAGACCTAACATGCCGCCCCTCAAGAGTAATTTGCATATTTTGACTCATCTTTAATGTCCATATAAATCTTTCTTCAAATTTTCATATCAATTTCTAATTTAAAAAAGAAAGGAGAAAAAAAAACAGAATGATTAACTTATAAAAAAGAAAGGAAGAAAAGTTTTATAGTAAGAAACTCCTTAGGTATAATTTACGTATATCTTTGAAGAAAGTAATAGATACCAAAATTTACTAGTCTTAAAAAACCCATTTTATTAGCTGTCTTCGGTGACATCAGAGGAAGGACGGAGGACGGGGAAGCGGGGGGGAATCAGGGGAGGAGGGAGTACTCCAAGAAAATTATTGAAATTGGTGTATGAAAAATAGTTTTAGTTAATCTCTGGTTGTGTTCGGTTGCAAGACAAAAGAGTCGGGTGTACTCAAGGTGCAAATTGAAATTTTCGAAATTGACGTCAAACATCGCAATTTTAGGAACTTTTTCGAGACTCCAGGAGATAGTAATATTGATGCTCTTTCCTAAAGTTCTTTCCAAATTGAAATCAGTTTGAAGCTATTTTTTGTGACCGCAGTGTAAGAAGGATCGGCGCTTTTTCCGAAAATTTTCCGAAACTGAAGTTCTAAACACGCAATTTTGGGTTATCTTTGTTGACGTTGCTAGAGGGAGGGAGATTCAATCGTTTTTCATCAAAGGTTTTCTAAATTAAAGTTTAAAACGCAAATTTAGGCTGTCTTTGGTGACGGTAGGAGATCTGGCGGCTTTCCTCCGGTAATTTCTCGACACTATTGTTTCAAAAACCCATTTTTGGCTATATTTGAAAACCATAGGGGAAACGTTAAAATATTCCGCACCGAAATATTTTTCGTAACTAAAATCCAGAATAGACTATTTTTTAGAAGGATGGGTTTTGGGGTTCCAAGCGGATATTTCTAGAAGCAATTTTATACTAACTTTGGTGACGTTAGCGAAACTGGGAAGCTTCGGTGGATCTTGCGGATATTTTTCGATATTAATATCTGAAAAATGAAACTATAGTCCACCTTACCTCGACGATTGATGGATATGCACTAGCGCTGTAAAAAGTTACATAAGCCAAGCAGTTCTCCTCCGGAATTTTTTAGAAATTGAAAACCCAAAAACGTATTTTAGGCATTGTTTGATAACGATGGGACTAAGAGCGGGCGGGGGTTCAGTACGCCCTCACGAGCTGTTTTTAGAAACTGAAGTCAATTTCAGGCTATTTTAGGCAGGAAAGGTTCTGTGGCTCCACGGAACAGTCTAAAAACGAAATTTTGAGGTATAATGATTGCATTGGAGAAAAAGGGGATCCGGGGTCCTTCCTCAAAAGTTCTTGAAACTAATGTCTGAAAAACGCAATTTTAGTTTGTTTTTCAATAAATTAAGTGAGAGGGGGTGGGATTAGGGGCTTCTCGAAAGACTGTCTTCGGTAGTAATTGCAAAAAGTCCATCGCATAATTTCGAAAACCAAATCCGAAAAATGTCATTAAGCAATTTTTAAAAACATTAGGAAAGGCTGTAATCTAAAATCACATTTTAGATTTCGAAGCCAACATTTTTAGGCTATGTTTGATTAAGTGAAGGTGGAAGGGATGAATCAGAGACTTAATTGGATCCTTAAGATCAGTGGTTCAACCAGTGAAATGTTCCGAAATCAAAGTCCTAGAAACGCAATTTTAAGTCTTCTTTAGTCTCATGGAGGTCCAAGGATGTCATGGCATCCTTAAGAGCCCTGTCCTCCTACCTGATTTGAAACCGGGCAGTTCATTCGGGATTTTAATTAGAAAAAATTGCCGTAAAGTGGGAAAATTACAAAATTTTAGTTCATCATTCATATGAGCCGCTCAGAAGCCAATGCGGTTAAGTCCAAATCACAAAATTTGAGAAAATTAATGTTTGTTGATACATTAGTTTTTAAAATTCTTGGTGTATTAATTTAATTAGAAAAGTGTATAAAATCTTTTTTTGAAATGAAAACTCTTCAAAAAAACAAGATATGTTCAGGATGTGTAAATAAAAACGTAAGTATTTATTGAAATAATGACAGCATCTTAAAAATTTTAGGACTTATACCATTTGGCAGATGAAAAATATAAGAAATTTATGTAAAAATAATAAAATAACATTTATTGTCATAAGTTTTATGTTTATTCATCATAACAAACACCATCTTCTTACGAGTTATTTAAATGTAAATCTTGATCTCCATGTGTTGTCCTTAATGTCCTGTAAAAGTTGTGTTTAATTGGAGGTGTATACTTTAATAAACATATGATGTCTTTTTTTGTTTCTCTTGAAATTGTTCTGAATATAGGTTGAGTTATATTTTTTAAATTCACTGGCCACCTATTTTTTCTTTTTTTTTTAAATATCAATTACATGAAAGGTATCATCCTCGTCAAAATTATGTTTGAACTTAATGCTGCTTGGGTTTGACCTTTCCAATTTTATGCATCTCATATTAAGCCAATTAATTGACTGTTAGTCCACTTGTTGATTTTTTTCTGTTGGTAACAGCTTCTTCCAATGGTTTTGTGGAAAGAAATTCTTGTGGATTCTGTCCTAGTACAATTTGCTCCTTTACTGGTACAATTTGCTCTTCATTACATTGTTCGACATACAGGTTATACATTTTTGCAATAGAAAGATCTGAATTCAAGTATCTGCCCCTGGGATTATGACTTCTTGTACAATGAATTTCTTGTTTTTCAGTGTTGCCAACAAATATCGAAGGAAGAAGAATAATTTAATTTTTATTTCAAAGTTTATGTAAAAAAATATTGATAAAAGGTGGACTTATTCACAATGGCTTCTGAAATTATTATACAATATGTTCAGAAGCTATTAAAAAAAGTGCTGTATAACCTTGAAAAAAATAACCAACGAGTAAATCCTTTAATAACTAAAAAGATTGATATTTATTTCGTCAAAATTTCCAAAAATCAGAAAATATCCAAAAATGGACTTAACCGCATTGGCTTCTGAGCGGCTCATATATGTTTGACTCTCAAAGGAGTCGCAATTTTCCACTTTCTTCACATGCATCCACGATTATTGAACACAGATTTTGTTGTTTGAAATACTTATGATGAGAGTATCTAATCAGTATAGCTTTATATATATATAAATGTCTTGTTTAGGTCTATAAAAGCTTGGCGGGTAAACATTAGTGACCGCCCTCGGTGTTCCTTTCAAAAGGCACCCTTTCTTGCTTCAGGAGAGGGGGCATTTCCCTCATTTCCCCTCCCCTGTATCCATGCCGGTTCTGTCACAAATTTTGCAACCAAATGAAGCATGTGTGTAAAGAGTAAATATTAATGGACAATGAACCAACACAATGTTCCCAAACATTTTATTTTTCTTAAGCTATGCTATATGCTGTCGGAAAATCGACACTTACTTTGATAATTGAACATTAAAAATTCAGCATATTTATTTGACTTAATATAAGTTATCTTGTGAGAAATTCTTGAGGATTTTTTTCTTGAATATAAGAACTACCTTGCTTTGGCAGCCCTTGTGCGGTGCACACCTGCTAGGATCGGCCCTGAGGATATGATAGCTGGGCTGTCTGGTATATCGCATGTAGTTCTGCCTTGGCCCTGGCTTAGGGGCAGTGTGGTGGGGGGGGGGGGATTTCCTTTTTATGGGGATGTGTTAAAACAGATCACCACAGTTCTTTTATAATTTCAAGAAAATAAATATGTTATTTGTTTTCATTTACATTGCCTGGATGTACAATTCTTTGCTTAGTTTATTTTTTCAAATGGCAAAACATTAGAAAGCAAATTTAAAGAATGAGTAATTAAAATGATTCCATTTTGTAAAGGATGACTGGTGTTGATGGTCGACCAGAAATTGTGATAGAAGGTAGCTATACAGGCACTACTGGATGGAAAGAATATCACTTTTTGTATAAACCTGGAGCTGTGTCTGAAAGACCACCTGTCCTTAGTAAGTTATTGTCTAGCATGTTCTTCTGCATTAATTTGATGCTACAGTAAAACCTGTAAAGTTGACCACCTGTCTATGTTGACCGCTTTTGTCAGGAACGGAATTAGTCCTATCTCGTATAATGAAGGAAAACCTCTGTAACTTGACCACCTTTCTATCTTGACTACCTGTCTATCTTGACCACTAATGTACCTCAAATTTGGTTTGGAGTATTGTAAAAAGTTTTTGCTGCAAAACCTGTGACAATTCAAGGAAGGGAACGACCAAAAATGAGATGGTTGGATTCTGTTGAATCTGACTTCGATATTCTCAAAGTTAAAAATTGGAAAACCCAGGCAAAAAGTAGGACGTCTTGGAAGATTCTCCAAAGGAAGGCCTTGGCCCACCCTGGGCTGTCGAGCCAACTATGATGATGATGATGATTGTAAAAAACCCTTTGTAAGTTGACCACTTGGATTGTTTTTTAAAACTTAATTTAGCAAATTATTTTATTATTTTTTTATAGCTTTCCAAGAATATTTTTGATGCCAGACCAGCATTTTACCAACTAAATAAAACAGCAGCATAACTAAAGCTCCTTGTAAGTTTAACCCACATTGGAAAAATACTAAGAGCCCTTTTATTCTCCAAACTTGTTTTTCTTTTGTTGTTCTATTTGAGATTACCTTTTGTACTCTCTGTTCAATGAAAACATGTGTCAGTAGAAAAGTACAAAGTATTTTTTTTCCAGTCGCAATATTTTGTGGCAGCACTGGAATTGTGCTAGAGTAAAAGTTACTTGCATTGCAGTATTTCTGGTGCAAGGGATTAAGAACTAGGACATTTATTTTCAACTGCCTTTTAGAACTATTAAGAGTCCAGCTTGTTGCTCTTTGTGTTATAGTTTTACATAAAATGGCTTCAAAAAGAAAGTTAGTTGAACTTGAGATTGATAAAAAATATGAAGTATTAAAATTAATTGAAAAGGGAGAAATCTAGAGAAAATTAGCTGACACATATGGAATTTCCAAAACTACAAACTTCAATAGGGAGTTATTTTGTTGAAAAGTAGGTCATCATGGTTATAAATGTATTAAATGTATATGAGGAAAAAAATAATAAGCAAAAAATTTGTTATTTTTGATTAGCAATAATTTTTTAGGAACTATTAATACCAAATAACATTTTATAAACAATGATTTATTTTTGTTTATTTATTTATTTTTTTTTCGATCAATTTACTGAAATTTTAAATTTACATGACACATTATACGTCATTCTGAGAAAATAATCTCTAAAAATATTTGAATAGCATTTTAGATTATTGTTTCAAAGTAATGTTAAACAATGAAAGTGAGTTGAGCGGAAAGAGTAAGTGTCAATTAGTCAAAAAAAGAATACGTGGTGCAAGAAATGACAAAAAAAAATCACTACCCCTCTTCATAAGTTGACCACCTGTATAAGTTGACCACCAAAGTACTGCACCGCAAATGGTCAACTTACACAGGTTTCACTGTATTCGTTTTGATTCTTCCATGACTTTTTCTTTATATAATTGAACAGTTCCTCATCAGCCTCGACTAGACTGGCAGATGTGGTTTGCTGCCTTGGGAACTTATGAGCACAATCCATGGTTTGTCAGCTTTATTTATCGTTTGCTTGAAGGAGAAAAAAGTGGTAAGATTTCATAATCTTCTCATTCATTTCATTCAATGAAACAAAAATAAAAAATATTTCATTTTAGAATTTTTTTATTACAGTTTTAGAACTTTTGGATAAAGATCGTCTACCTTTTCCTGCCAACAAACCTCCTAAACATATCAGAGCAATACTTTATAAATACTCATATACATCTCCAAATGAATCAGGAAAGTAAGTAGTTTTTATGTATGAGTCTTTAAAAACTTAACCAGTGTTGAGTCCATTCAAATGTTTTGAAGTCTACTGACTTCTAACGGAATAATTCTTAAAAACTTCCAGAAAAGAACCATTTTCCCACCTTATCTGTTTGCAATAAATTGAATTGACTCAAGTGCATTACTTTTACTTTTATCTTATCAGCTATTTAGCATTTAAGTAACATACCACTTGGATTTCATAGAGATTGAGGATTTGTTTCTGCAGCGAAACTTGATTTATCAACTCAAAGGTTGTTTTATTTTGAAAAGGAATATGATGACATAAATGACATCTCTCCAGTTTCCAAAACTGTTTTAGAACAAGAAAAGTGGTTTTTACCTTCCAAAAGTGTGCTAAAGCTAAAGGAGTGCAATCTAATCCTTTCGTATTTACTGCAATTGTCGTAATGAGTATTTGAAATATTATTTTCCAAAATTTTCATTTAAAAATATTTTACACCAATAACTTGGTTACATAAAAACTTCCCTATGTAACAGTTGGTAGAATTAAAGAAATTCACATCAGTACCAAGACGACTAATTTCTGTTCCATTTATAACTCGAAGGAATATTATTAAATGTGTAATATTTAGGTGTAAAAAAAGGCTTTAAAAAAATTTCATTTTTGCGTATAAGTTTTACTTGATGTTTTAACAAAAATTATTTTTTAAATCAGATTAAAGAACAATAAATTGATGATTGAATATATGCACTTATAGTTTAAAACTTGTGCACTTTCTTTTTTTAATTCATGTTTTTAATGTAATTTAACCTGTAACTACAAAAAATTGTCATTTATTGCATTTAAATGAATTATTGCACTATATTTTGAACACTTTCATTTGCGCACATGCATAAATGTCAAAAAATTCGGTTACTATTATGGAAAAAGAAATCATGCATACAGATTGAAGAATTCAAATTCTATGTAACTAGATTAGAATCAACTGTATAAGTAAGTTACATAATGTTACAAATCCTGTAAATAGTAATTATTGTAGGAACGTAACCTGTAAATAGTTTCCCGTAATGAATATACAGCCCCTTTTTTCATTCGGCTAAAGTATACGACCCCTATTTTCTTTCTTTTCATTGATAACGGTCTACGCATTTCGCGAAGAGGTAAGAATGTTGTGGAAAATTCTTTTCGGTGTATTTAAGCCGTTAGCGATGGATAAACAGTCAGTTTCGATTGAGATTTTCGAACTGAGTGCATTTTTGCTCTGTTTACTGCGAGGCATTTCGCTGTGTTGTTTTCGTATTTGGAAGTAAATACGTGTGTAAACGTTGAGTTTACGGTGTTGTGTGATAATTGCTTAATTGCTGATGAATAATTTAGCAGTTGTTGAAGATCTTTCCTGTACATAGTGTAAATAAATTTCCTGTGTTTTATCAAGAACTGTGTCTTCATTTCAAGAAAGTGGAAGTCGCACCGAATCCGTTACAATATATATTTATGCTTTAATGTTCACATTGAATAAATATTCAACATAAAACATTTTTGTTCTGATTTTGATATTTTATTGCAATATACAGTTTTTCTGAAAGTTTAGTTTTGGACACTTTTGAATAGTTTTGGACTCAAGGGTTTTGACAGGAAAACCACGGTTTTTACAGTAGTGTCCAAAATCTTGCCAATCTGGTATGCAGACTTCTAAACTTGATTTTACTATAGTGACTGTAACTTTTTCTAGGAAAAACTCTGATTGGTGGACCCGCCGTAAAGTACGAGAATACTTCAACAGTGCTAATCTAGATGATAAACAAATGACTGAATTTTTGAGTGCTGCAGGAATTCCACTGGTAAGAATTCAAGTACTGCTTTAAAGTATTTTTATATGATTCCATGTTAGAGAAATCCTGCAAAAAAAAGGGGTGGAAAATAGAGCTAGACCCATTTTATCATAATTAATGCTTAATTTTATCATAAAGTTATCAAAAGTCTTGGATATACGTTCTTAAGTCTTGCCTTTCTGTAGCAATAATACTAGCAGTTATTTCTAAATACTTTATTTTCAACATCAAATTTAGCACCAAAGTAGATTGCTGTTAGTCCAAAATGGCACATGATTCATTGAGTGCTATGACATAGCAAACCTCAACAGCCAATATTTTGGCATATCTAGTGTTGCTTCTTGTCAACTATGAATTGCTTTGCTACAATATCCTTTTCCTTACAAAAAGTTGCAACGGCTAGTACTAGCATTTATTTTATCATCTCCAAAAGTTTGATATACATTTAGTGCTTAACACATGTAACAAATCCTTCTGTAGATTCTTGCTTGCTCTTAGAACAAAAGAGTCAATCTGTACTTTAAGAAGCTTGATTAGATATGGCTGGAACTTTTCTTGATGAGCTTCAGTATCCAGAGGAAAATTTTTACGGAACTGCCGATGAATTAGTTTGTAGTCTTGCTTTAAATTGGCACTTTTAACAAGAGTTGCAATTGAAGCTAATCAGGCAGAGTAAAGCAATCTTGTTCAGGCCACTCGGTGGAAAAAACTTCCTCGGTTAATTAGCAACTTTATGCATTTAGTGTTTGCATGTAGGCAAAAGAAGGATCATGAGCCTCAATAATTACTAACAAATTTTGAAGAGTCAAAAAAGAAAAAAAAAATCCTCTCAAAACTAGCTAACCCGGTGCATGAAGACATTTTGAAAAGGAGCTGGCGCAGTGGCAGATCTACAGACAAGAAAAAAAAGAGAAAAAAACCCTTGCATTTGCACTTGCCTTTAACATCCAAACTCAATCAACTCAATCACTCTCTGCTGCTGCATATCATAGACTGTAAACTCCATGCACTTAATCTGTTATAACTAACCATTTAGAATTCATGTCAGTCAGTATCTCAACTTATGAAATTGCTTAATTTGAAGTTGTTAAAACTGTATAATGGGAGTGTTGCATAATAGAAAATCAAAGACTTTTTGCTTTACATTGATTTTGCCAGAACTTTTCACTCTAAATTTTTGTTTGTTTCGTAAAATTAAAAAACACTAGTTAAGCTTCAAAGTGACTGTTAAGACACAGAAATGAAGACTTTATTAAGGGTGTTTTGTATCAACTTTAAGAACATTTTTGCACTTTTGTGGAGTTTCTTTCTCCCCTTTTCTCAATTCAAAGACTAATATGCAAACTGTGATGACTGTTTTGAATGGAATTTGACTGACTTATTTGAATTTATAAATCTACAAAACTTGTGTAATTATGACTTTTTTATTGGTTTAGGACATATGGTCCCCCCCCCCTCTCGCCTGAATATTGTTGTATTTACAAATATTTGATGAAACATCAACTTCAGTAATTTTGAATGCATAACTTATTGTTATAATGTTATAAGCTTTAAAAATTTCTTAATTGATTCTTGATTTTATCTTATTTTGTTAATTTTTTAAAACTTTTTTTTTAATGAGAAAGTCATTTATGTTCCTATTCTTAGAACACATTTAAGTAATTTATTCAGGGTGCCCCCACTCCACCCAAAACCAATCACTCACTCCTTTGCTAAATACCACCAAAAAAAAAAAAAAAGAGAGCTCCCAAAAAAGAAAAATTCCCCTAAAATTTTAGTGCTACAGTATGATTCAGTACCCATGATTTAGAATTGTGAATTTTGAAAAATTCATGATGTTTTTCTTTAAAATTTTGAATTTTTTCCACTAACTCTTTCATTTTAACTTTTATTATATAGCTTTTTAATTTAAATCTTTCTTTTTAGGAGAAGACTCGGTACTTGCGAGTGACAAATGCATTCCTGAAAAAAGCCTTATTCAAGATCAGAACCTATATTAAAACTATTGCTCCAACGGTATTCATTTGGTCTTTATTAGGTGCTGGCTTTTCTATAAATTTTCTTGCCCCAGTGCTGAGGTTATGAATTCCATCTCATAGCTAGATGTCTTATTGATGCATTTTAAAATGAAATTAATGTTTGTGGTATTTACTGAACATTTTTAAGTAAAGTATATGTGTAATTTTAAATGAATTTTGTACTAAAACTGCAATATCATTTGCCATTATATGATATCAAAGTACAATTGTAAACAAGCGCTTTTCACAAGTTTACTTTGCACTTGACTTTAAAACATACATGTGAATGTGTCAAGATTTTTCAAGTAATATGCTTGAATTTTCATGCATTGTTGATGCTTCATTATATACTTTCATCATTTTGCACAAAAATAGTGTAAATCATGCAGGTCTTTGTCTTTTCATAATTAGGCATTCATGTATGATGTGAAATTCCATAGTTATTAATAATCTTTGATGTATTTTTTAAATTAAATAGCCATTACGATTTTGTAAATAAAACTTTATATTTTGTGAAACATGCCAATCAAAGCATGTTCTAAAGCTTCAAGAATATTCTCAATTACAATTTCAAATGCAAAAGAATTTTTAACTGATATGACTTGTGATGTATGAATATTAAATGTATTATTTCTTGGATTGTTTGAATTATTTTTATCCCAAATATATTTTTAAATTATGCAAATGTAATCACATGGTTTGTTCTCTATGATAATTTTACATTTGTGTTTTCTTCTATTGTTACCCATTCAAGTTTTCCATTAAGTTTACAGTTTCATTATATTTAAGCCAGTTTTCAAACTCCTAATGTGTTGAAAAATCTAAAGTATTGGGATCTTTATTTTATTTTTCTTAGGTATCAAATTTAATAGTTTTTGTGCTCCACTTTTCTTTTTTTCCTTTTGATCTCATAGTTCAAGTGGCAACCAACAATTAGATTGTAGGAAAATTTGTAGTGGATCAGTATAAGCTGTTGAATTACTATTTTACTACACGTCTTCTTTACTCAACTACTGACAAAAGGTTTGTTTTTGTTACATTTTTTGTATGGTTGCTACTAGAACAATTTTTTTTATTCCTACCTCTTCATTACTAACTGAATGAAATATTTCAGAGACATATTTTAATAAAATTAAAATAAGTCAATCTATACAATAGATTATATATATATATATATATATATATATATATATATATAGTTGGTCACCCCTTTTTATAGTTTATCAAACCAAATTTGTTAGGGGATTTTTAAGTTATTTTAATGCATAAAGTGATCTTTTTTTTAACTGCAATATTTTATTAAATTTTTTGAAATGTAAAACAATTCTAAAATACCTGCATGGCTGTTATCTAGGCGATTCGGGAGATGGCAATCCCCTCTCCTTACTTTGAGAAATTGAATGAATTTACATATATGTGAGCCTAATTTTTATTGCTTTTCCATATTGAAAATCAAAAGCAGGGAGAAGCAAAAAGCATACAGTAGGCGCCGCTTAATGTGATCACGGTAAATGTTATAATTTGCTTAATGTTATCATAATCACGAAGTCCTGAAGCACTTGTGTGTTAACATTTGCTTAAAAAGTCGGATATTGTAATCAGCGTCTTCGTTTATTGTTATCACTTTTTCATAAAGTTTCAAATTTTTTCTCTTTTTTTGTTCTTCAATCAAAAGAAATAGAAAGGCATCCGGGAAAACAAGTTCCCTTCTCAAGAATTTAAAGAGGAAGAATTTTTCTCCTTGGGCAGTTACTCTAAAAACTTCACTCTAAACGGTCCAACATTTTAGCTAAGCTTGGAGAAAAAGGGCAATGATTTCATTGGCCAGGAAAAAATTGACATTTTAAAACGCTTTGACAATTTAACTGTGATGAGTCAGAGAAATGTCGCAGAACAAACAAACATTTCTCAGCCATTACTTTGTATGTTACTAAAAAATCGTGAGGAGGTTGAAAACAAAGTGAAGCTAAATGAAAACTTATTGAACATCAAGCGAAACCATGCTGGACAAGATGGTGAAGTTGAAGCTGCTTTGAAACTGGTTAACGAATGTCAGGGAAAAGGATGTGCGTAAATGGTCTGTTAATGCTGCAAAAGCAGAAGATCTTGCTTTTAAAGTGGGCAAAAAAAAATTTCAAACCGAACGGATGTTTCAACGTTTAATCAATGGGAAAAAGAACTGTTTCATTCTGCTAGTTTATAATTTAAAACTGCGTTTTGTTGAAACATTGTAATTTTAATTTGCATGTAAAAATAAATGCTTGAAATAATTGAAAAACTAATCATTTTGTGTCTCCTGGATTCTTTTCGGTTATTGTTATCAAACTGCGTCTGTCCCAACGTGATCACATTAAGCGGTGCTTACTGTATATTCCTTTTGCTTCTCCCTGGAAATTTGTCAAATGATAGGCCTGACTGCACAGTATAGAGATTCTTCTTTTTGGCAAAATGTACAGCTTTTCTTACTCTTTCGGAGATTTTTTCTTTTTTCAGCTTTTAATCCTTTAAAAATATTTTGACTACTGCCCATTCTTCTCCTCCTGCAAACTTGAAGCTAATATTGCCATATAAGTTATGCCAATCTTTTACGTTTTGCTAATTACTTAGTAAAACTATCCTTTGTGAGACGCTGCTTCTCCAATGGTGGCAGTGTTGAGTCTAATCGAAAGATTTGTGTAAAAGTATTTAAAAAGTTCATTCTATTCTGAAATTATTTGAAATATTCACTCGATTGCTTATCACTGGTTTATCAGAATTTGCTCCATATCCGATCATTGGATTATATGCAAATCGCATTTGAACATCACTAATTTGTAGAATGATTTATTAGGTATGTTACTGTAAAGTTATTTTAAATATTTATGCATACCTTCAGAAATATTCTGTATTGTTTGTTATTTTTAAATACTACATATCTGTACCTGAATAATATGTTTTTTAGTCCTTTATTTATTTATTTTTTGTGTGTGAAAAGTGATTTCAAACATTCTTAAGTAAAAGAAAAATGTTCTGGCTTGTTATTTTCATATACAACAATATCAAGCAAAATTTTGCAGCAGAATATTATCTGTTAAGTATTTGCATTTTATTTTAAGGCACTTATTGAGCAAACATTTCTGCTTTTGATAGTCCTCTGTTTCCTTGTTTCAAAAACGTTAGATATGTAAAAACTCGATTAACCACAAAACAATGAAAAGAATTGAATGAAAGAAAAATCTCTCTCTCATAAAGTCTGATGGTCGCTCATCCATTAGCTTTCTACATAAGAAAAAGGGGCTCTTTATAACCCTGAAGCAAGTATATGCTAAAACTTGTTATTGTTATGCTTCATTGAAGTTTTTTCTTTTCTCCCAGCACAAAAGTATTGTTTTGTTTCTTCTACAAGTATGCTCAGCAAAAAAATTTCGGGTATGCATTTCTAAACCAATTTTAAAAAGTCTATGTTTATATATATATATAAAAAGCTGCATTAAAAAAAAAATCTCAATTGTTCTTAATTCCACTTTTTTCACTTTAAAAAGCAAATACCTATGTTTCAGGCGGAATCTATTACAAGTTTTTTTTTTTTTTTTTTTTTGGACTGAGGATACAAATATACTAAGCAAAATAAAAAAATTTTCTTTACTATTAGATGATGCTACATTCAAGCAGATTAACAAAATACCATTCATTTATACTTTTATCGGTAAAGTGGGAAAAGTCGTTTTGTTTAATAGAAAATTCGAACATTTTTTTGGATGTTTGAAGATTACATTCTAGTCATAATGAAATATTTTTAGAGTTGAAATTAAGAAGTAAGTTGCCCTTACCAACAGTGGAGTTTTAAATGTACATAAAAGTTACTAATAGGAGGTTAGCTTATTTTTGTACTTTTGTTTGCATTTGGAAAATAGGAACAAGAAGTTTTAGTGCTTTGTGTGTTGCTAATTGTGCAGCATTCTTTTATCTTCTGTGTTTGTTTTATATTTTGTATTATTTCTTTGTAGCAAAATGTACAAAGCTTATTAAACCGAAGTATAATGCCTATTTTCCCCCAAAAGTTTTTCCCTTTCTTTCCCCTAAAATATTAAGGAGCATGAATGTACATTATTTTTTAAACAGACGAGTCAGATTTTCAGCTAGCTGTATTAAAAATTTAATAATTAGTTTTTAAGTGGAAAGCAGTAACAACGAAAACAATATACTGGTATAAATTGAGATACTTCTCTTGGCTTATTTCAAAATATTACCTCTTTTTTTAAATAATTTTATAATGTTTCTTGCAAAGGACATTTATTGTGATAATAGAGTTTAAGAAAAAATATACTAATGTTCAATTTTAGCTAGTTTAGCATAATAATCAAATTTTGTTAATTTATTTTCTTTGTGTATTATTTCTTTGTGCATAAAATCAGTTTAACAGTTTTAGTTCTGAAAATTTTTTTTTAATGAGGTAAACCATTTTACATAATAAGTTATTTGAACTTTTGGGGTAGTTGTCTAAATCTAAGAAAGCATTGTATGTTTAAGAGGCACCTCTCTACTCAGATTTAATAAAGAAGACTTAAAGTTTAACATAGCTCTGTGTACTTGAACAAATCAGCTTCGTAAAAGAAATAACCATTCACATATATTTAAGTTATATGCAACGTTACAACAAATACAATATGTGTTTTGTGTACTTTACAAAGCAAACCCTTTTCATGCATAAACCTTCCTTGAAAACATCTTAAATGCTCTTGATTTTTAAGTAAGAACCCTTAGCATTAAAAGTAATAATCTAATAAATTTGCAGTGGAAGAAAGAGAAGAACACACTTAATTTTATGTAGATATTTTAGAAGAATAACCCGAAAAACAACACTCTGGCTTTGCTTTTGCTTGCTACTTCTAACAATGTTGCTTCAAGCTACACGTATGACTATATTAAGTCATCAGGTATCAATTGTTTTGAGACTGAATTTTTGTTCAGTGATACTTTGTTGAGAACAAAAGTAGTAACTAAATTCCCACACTTTTAGAAGAAAGTTGTTTCAATGCAATCTCATTTCTATAAGCCTGCATAATAAGAGTTCGAGGCTTGAAAAATGTCATATATCATCACCTCAAAGCAACTGTAGGATATCTTACTGTTATTCCTCAGATTAGATATCTTACTGTTGCTCTGAGACAATTATATGTTAATGAAGGTATTTTGTTAATCAAACTGAGAATACTCTCAAATTTAAGGGATTCATAAATTTGTAGTGTATAATACTGATTATGTATATTTAATTTTAAAAGTGTATTCTCTTGTACAAAGAATAGGAAAAAAAGCTCTCCTCTTAAATTTTTATCATTAATTTCAGTACAGAGATAACTTTTAAATATTAAAATTAAATTCAGTTCTATGTATGCTTTATGTCTCACTGAGAAACTTATATGATTTGTATGTCAAAAAGTTTTTGAATGTGATTTTTAAATTTTCAATGTATTTCATATTTACTATGTTAAAATCAACTTCATTGTTAATGAAATGTGATCTGAATTAGATTTCTTCTAAAAAATACACCTGTGTTATTCGAATAGTGTTTTATCCAAAGTATGTGATATGAATTTCTCCAATGAGTTTATATGAATTTTATGAATTTATATGATTGTCTTAAATATTTTGGTATGCATGTTTTGATTGTTTTAAGTTTATTGCTACTGTTTATATCCTGCATTCTTTACCAATTGTTTGTTGAAGTTAACTGTTTTATACCACAATAAATTTCATTTTCTGCATTTTGTGTTTTTGAATCAAGGTGTCTATCTTTTTCAGGGGAAAGCTTTCATAGCTTTGGAAGGGGAGAGTATATACATACATTTTGATTTTAAATTTATAGAGCAGTTGTTATATATACAGTGGAGCAGGAGTCTCCAATCCTTTTGAAAATAATATTAATAGTTCTGAAGTTTAGTTCTCTATGGATTGATACATGCTTAGGAACAGTGATGTTCCCATCAATTTTCTGAGGTTATACTATACTCCCGGTAATCCATTATGCAGAATATATGTATGCTATCATATACATATGGCTAGAAAAATGTTTGAAAGTATACGGCATATATGAAGAACCCCTATGGGAACACCTCTGCTTAGGAAAGTTAATTGTGAATAAATGGAATATGTGTCTTATTTAAAATAAGAAAACCAACATTAAAAAAAAGCACAAATTTGCCAATTACAGCAGACACGTGTTTCGGCGTTACAGGGAACGCCTTTTTCAATGCAAAAAGTAATGAGCTTATGGATGAAAAGACATCCGACAAAAGCCAAGAGCAGATAAGCATGCTGCTTAAAAGATAAAAATAGCGGATTACCCAAACACCAATGAGAAAATTATAAACCGATCAGGAACCAATAGGAATGCAAGCAAAGGCCAAGAGCTTTCTCTTAGGTACGAAACCCGGAAAGAAAGAATTCAATTGGACAAAGATTAAGCCGAAGCTTAAACAAAAAGAAAAGAAAATGTCGGTAACCGTGAACCGCAAGAAAGGAAAAGCTGAATGGAAGAAAAAAACACTACGAAATAAAATAAACAAACAAAAATATTCAAAAAGAGGAAAAATAAAGATAAATAGAAGAAAAAGGGGGGGGGGATGTCAACAAGACAAAAAAAGGAAAAATAAAGGAATATAGATAAAAATGAATGGGAAAAAAGGGGGGATGGGGAAAGGACAGTATTAAAGATATGGAACTGCTTTAAGATCATTAACTAAGTTAGAACTGTTCCTCAAAATGTGAAAAGATTCTCAAAAGTCAAGATCTGATGAATTGGGGCATTTTTGGATAATCTGATAAGAGTTAAAATCAAAAGAGTGATTCGAATCCCAACAATGTTGAGCAATACTAGACTTATTTAATTGTTGTTTTTTCACATAATTTTGATGCTCTTTCAAGCGAATTTTTAAAGCACGCCAAGTCTGTCCAATATAAGCAAGTTTACAACTACAATTAATTCTATAAATTCCACAACAATTAAGAGGGTGAAAAGGATCTTTAAGAGAAGAGAATGAAAGTTTATTAATAGGAGAGAACACCACCTGGAATTGGAAACGTTTTAGAATCTTAGCAACCTGATAGCTTACAGATGGAAAGAATGACAAAACAACCAAATTCTTTCAGATGAAGGTTCGGTTAAGAACATTAGTTTGGGATTTATTTGAAAGTTTTTTATAAATGGAATCAATCAAAGTTGGCGGATAGTCTCTATCAATTGCCACAGCTTTAAGATAATTAAGTTCCACTTTAAGAAGTTTGGCTAATCCGCTATTTTTATCTTTTAAGCTGCATGCTTATCTGCTCTTGGCTTTTGTCGGATGTCTTTTCATCCATAAGCTCATTACTTTTTGCATTGAAAAAGGCGTTCCCTGTAATGCCGAAACACGTGTCTGCTGTAATTAGCAAATTTGTGCTTTTTTTAATGTTGTTTTTCTTATTTTACTGTTCAGCACAAAGGTATTTATTTATCTTATGTGTCTTATTTGTTTTATTTTAAAAGTAATAGCTTAATATATTCCGTTTAGAAAAAGTTGTAACACATTTTAAGTTCATAATGGATGACAAATGTGAGAAAATGAGGTGGCTGTTTTATATTTCACTAAACTAAAATTCTGAAAAAATCTTTTAATGTCGTTAAAATGCAAGTTTTTGCAAGAGTAGTTCAGGAAATGAAATCATCACTGGCATCATCAAAGCGTGGGTACGAATAGTTGAAAATGGGAAGACCAACCGTCCCATAAAATGGGAACATTTGATTGCCTTAGCAAGCTTGACCTTTGGGTTTTTTGACATGGGTTTGCCTTTTGGTGTCTTAGTTTTAATAACATTATTCTGTCAATACTACCTGTTACTTTATACATGGTAATTAATTATGCTCGTGTAATTAGCTTTTTATTACAAAGCGCAGTATTTGTAAATATAAGTTGAGGACACTTGCGGCATTCCTGCAAATTTAGAATCTTTTAGGAGAAATTGAGGTCCGAAAAATTGAAGTAACATGCCCTTCAAGTCGATAAATATCAGTCTCTCATTATTCTGCTACACTTGGATGTACAGTAGACTCTCGTTTTACGCGGGGGTACTTGACACGGTTTCAGATCTGATACTTTTATTTTATTTGATGCGGATGAGTTTCGGTTTTACGCGGATGCGGTAATGCAAACAGATAACATTTTCCCCTCTTTGCAGATTACACATAATCAACTGCATGTTGGCGTGCTAATATCGAGCTTGGGCCACTGGAGACATTTTATGCGATTGGTTTCAGAACTCTTTCCAGAAGTAAAGTTATTAAACTCACATAGTTCAGAACTCACTGGAAGAAGAGCTTTTAGGAGTGACAAAGGAGGCCTTTACCAACGAGGACACCGACATGGGTGACACACAACCAAAACCGTTCACATTGAAAATTTTGAGCCACTCCTAGACAATAGAAATGATCTTTCTGGTTTGTTAGTGAAGGAAGATTCTATCATGGAAATATAACACAAGTGATCATGGATGCGTTAATGCTTTGCAAAGAATTACAGAGGAAAACTCTTGATGACTGCCGAAAGACTATCATAGCCAGCTCCTCTGTATAAACAGAACATGAAATTAATTTATGTTTTCTTTATACATGTCATGCATAAAAATCGATATAAGTACACATTAAACTTATTATACAATTAGTCATTCACTAGAATGAAGTATTTTTTTAATTTAGGGAACTTAACTTCTATTTTAACATTACTATTAGGCCTCAATTTACGCGGCATTTCCGTGAAACGTAACCCCCCGTGTAAAATGAGGGCCAGGTATTTATTATTATGACCTCCTAAGGGCACCAAGCCGATCACGATGAGAAGTCATATTTCTGCTTTTTAGGCATCGGTTGCATTGAAAATAATGTATTTTCAGTTTTGTGGGAACAATGCAAATGCTTAAACTTGGAGATTTTTTTAGCACTAATACTATTTTTGAGACCATTGCTATTTCTTTTCAACAGTCCTGTTTCCTGTATTACCCATTAGGTCATCCTAAGCTCTGGCGAAGGGGCGTGAGCCGAAAAGGGCGCTCATCATAGACGGGGGAAAATAGCTCGTTGTATGAAAAGAACAGGAAAACGGGCTCTAGTATCAGGCCCAGTTCTACGTAGCCACAGACCTCACAGTACAAGGGCCCTACGTCCTGAAAGGGCCCAAGAAATTGAAAAAAAATGGAATAAAACTTGCACACTAAGATTTGTTAACGTTGCAAATATATACTGCTTGCAAATATATCTGCCCTACAGATTTTATTGCAGGGGGGGGGGGCAAAATTTATCCATCCGGACCTGTCTAGTATATGGAGAAGAAAAATTCATCTAGAACGGATTCAACATGCCTCCTGTTGAGTAGAAAAGAATTAATTTGAGGGTAGGGGGGCATAATGCTTGATTCGAGGAAATTCCCTTTCTATATTCCAAGGAGATTTTTTATTTTCTCTGTTTTAAACAGTTATTTTTTAAAAGTATAGTTTTGCCAGAGTAAAAATCTTATTAGAAGTAAGTCACACACAGAAAATTTATAAGAGCCATGATATAGAAAACGTTCAGTTATAAAACTTATTTATGAAACAAGTTTTCTCTTCATGTCTTTAAATCATTTCGGTAAATATGTGTTTTACACTTAATAGTTTATTTGTTCATATTTATTTATGACTGCCATTTATCAGGGGCACCCAAATGTAAATTTTTAGGAGGGGTAAATTATCAATTTACCGAATGAAACTTCAAATTCTACCAAATGACAAAATACCAGCATGCACACATACAAACATCTAAAGAAAATGGACATTAGACATCCTTGTAAAAGAAATATTGTAATGCTGTCTTCAAATTTTCCAAATAAGGTAGTTTTGGGGAGATGATGGTGACCTCTCAATGGGGCCTGTGCCAATCAGTGGCGAATCATGCGATTTTGTGGCCCCAGGCGCAATTTGATTCGGAAGCCCTCTAGCTAATAATTGACACGACGAAAATGATACAGTTTACTAATATTAACAATGCAGAAAATCATAACTTTTTTTTTATTTTTTGAATCAAGAAGCTTTGGGGGGGGGGGGGGGTTACATTTTTGTTTAACAGGAGAAATACGACATTTCCGACAAAAAAACTTTACAGCGAAAAATTTTGTTTTCTCAATTTTTTCGCAATGTAGTTTGTGCTGCGGTGTAGATCCGACCCCGATTTCTGGCATCTTCTAGCAAAATCCCATCAGCATATTACCCAGTTATCTAACACGCGTAATTCTGTGGCGCACCCAGAGAAAAGTTTTTTTTTGGGGGGGGAGGGGAGTAGTTGGCAAAGAGGGGAGAACCTCTGATCGGATAAGGAACGGGGGTCCGGGGGTTACCATCCGGGAAAAATTTTAAAACTTGTAGTTTTAAAAACGCAATTTTAGACTTTGCTGATAGGGGGCAAAAGGTGCAGGGGTCTCAGCGGAAAGCTGTTGAAATAGATGGATTAAAACGGCGAATTAAGGTCATATTTATTGAGGTTAGGGTAAAGAATGGAACTCAGGGACTGCCTCCAATCGATTTTTTTTTAAATAGATCGAATTCGAAAATGCAATTGTAGACAAACGTTACGGGATAAACAATTTTACAAAAAAGAGGTTCTGGAGCCTCTCCCCCTGAAAATTTGTTTCAAAGTTATGTTCCTAAAAACTTAAGCATTTATATTCAGGGGCTATTCCACTTAAACTGTTTCTAAGTGTAATTTTAAAAACTTATTTTTTTATGATATTAGAGGAAGGTGTGGTTCAGGGACCATTGCTCGAATATTTTCTGAAATTCAAGTCTTAAAAACGAGATTGTTAAGACCATATTTCGGTCTTCAAAATGTGTCAAATTCAGCTCCTTGCTACATCCTGCATCAAAAATGTAAAAATCATGGTTCTCGCGTTTGTAACATATTACTTGAAATAAATTTTTGTGACTCACATGCTTCATAGCTTTGCTATTTGTTTAATCCCGAATGCAGAAGTTTGGAAATTCTTTTGTATTGATTGCTTTTATCTTACATTTACTGCATATTGTTAATCTGTTTAGCACGGGAAAAAAATGATACACTACCCCTATTCCTTTTCGTTTTTCTGCACTACTTATAATTTAAAAAAAGTTGTAATGAGAAATTAAAGTTTATTTTTTCTTTTTAAACTTAAAATAGCCGTTTTCTTACAAAGTTTGAACCATACTGTACAACTGTATATAATCTACTACTCAATTTCAGAGACTGGAAAGTGCAAATTATTGATAGGTTCTAAAATCCCTGAAAAGAATTTGTGCAGTATATCCTAACAGGGCTCTTGAGCCATAAACCCAATCTAACCAACCAAACCTTGAAAATAATTAGACAAGTCTTTGAAACTCCTAAGCAAAGTGTGCTTCAATTTTATTTCTTATCATGTATAAATTAGGAATTGTTCAAATGGGTAGTATGCTACTCTCTTGCTGATACCTATTCTCGAAATCTGTGCACCATTTCTTTTTAAGTATTAACTAGCATCACAAAGCACTTTTAAAGCGTAAAACTTAAAAGATATTTGCCTATTATTTCTAATTAACCCTTATAAGACTTAAAAATGCAGAATCTTAAATAATTTCCTCCAGGAGAGAAACCCCCGGGCCCCCTAAAATTGGAGATATTCTATATCCCACTTAAAAGAGAGCCCTGCGTCACTCTTAATACCAGCCCCCTCTTTTTTAAGGTCAATTCAAAAAGGACAGCATGATTACACACAGTAATGAAAACGACACATCAAAAAGTAAAGAATGTCCTTATGCATCACAGAAAACAGATAAAAACATAAGAGAGGGGAGAGGGCAATTAAAAATGTTGCTCCAAAAAAAAAAAAAAATCCTGCCCCCCCCCCCCCCCAGGAACTCAGTCCTAAATCCGCCTATGCTCGAAAACTCATTTCTGCAGATACTGCCGTTTACCTGCACACGGCAGTATATACTGTTGAATTTTTTTAATTCAAAGATTTCTTTTAAAGAGAAATTTAGATTTTTTTCCCATCATTATTATTATTATTTTTTTAACAATCACTGTGTTTTCCCCAAGACGTGTTCTTTTCTTCGCTTCAATAATAAAGAATAGTTAAAAAAAAAAATTCAACTCAGCATTCTGAGGGGGAGGCTGTGATCTCCCTCCCCCCTTGCGCCACTAGTGTAATTACGTATAAATATCAAAAATTGGTATTTTAAAATTGACATACGCACTCTTAATATTTTACGTCGTCGAAAAGAGCTTTTCTTCTGTAGAAGATGAAGTTTGTTACAATTTGCTCAGTTAATATATGACAAGCGTTTCTAATTTTGTGCACATTATAGTCTAAATTAAAGCTCAACTGGAGAAAGAAATGTAACTGGAGACTACGAATTTGATAAATAACTTCTGAAACGTTACGTAACGGTCATTTTGATATGCCTAGGTGCCCCCTTAGCAATTACAGTCCTGATTTTTTTTCAACGGGAAGGGGAATCTTAATTTATTTATGCCTTTAGGATATCAAATATAAGATTTTAATGCGATCCTTAGTTTTGATTTTTATTCATTATTCCAAGAATTTTCAAATTATATTAAATATTTTACACTATTTAAAAAAATACACTGCTACCCCAAGTAGCACAGAAATATAGATCGACGTACGGCCGACATAAATCGACGTTTGAATTCCGATTTAAATAACGGATACGGTTCTTTGCAAATATCATTGAATTCTGTCGGAATATAATTTTTGCTAGATTTTATTAAAAATGTCGTTTCTACTCCTTGTTTTGACGTTTTCAACTAGTTAACCATAATTAAAAGCATATTTAGTAATTTTCAACTTTTGCAAACATCGATGAACGTTTTTTAATGTCGAAAGCAAAACATTGAAACACTGACGTACTTCGATGTCAATCTATGTTCGCTACTCCTGAGCTCGAATTCCTTGCGGTGATTTATAAGAAAAGGGTAAAACATTCCATTCCACGTGTTTTCTTTGAGGTAAATTATTGGCTTCAGACAGTTTATGATGTTGTGGGGCACTCAACGGTGATTTCGCCACAATGTAATGTAATTTCATAAGAATAGAAGAGAAAGAAGGTTTTTCCCATCTTGGAAAAAACTTTGAAACAAGTAATGGCAACACATATGAAAAACTAAGATTTCATGTGCTTTGGTAATGTATGTCGACGTTTTGACGTACTGGAATATTGAAAGCATTCCTATATAAAATTCATTGACTTGCTTTTAAATTCTGAAACAGTTCAAATAAATTGTCTTAAAAATGAATCGCCTCTTTGGGAGAGCTAAAGATAAGGAACCTCCTCCAAATTTAACAGATTGCATTGCTAATGTGAGTAAAGTGCATCTTAACTATTGTTCATTGTACGAAATCACCGAATATTTCATTAGACTGTTAGGTGTAAAATTTAAATAGGTTATATTCTAACCAGTTTACCTTTACCACTTATATAAACTATTGAACTTTGTTCATTGATCCCAACAATTCTTGAAACTTACGTTCTACGAAAACAATAACAATTCTATCTTGTTTACAAAATTAATGCAGATACTTCGAGCGTAATTTTTCACTCGTTGAAATTTCTTCATAGTTGTTGGTAATAAAGTCAAACAGAAATATAAGACAGAAGTTAGCCCTGTGGCAGAAAATTAAAAGGGTATGATTTCTGTTACAAACTTCAATAAATTCCAACTTCTTTTTACTAGATATCCGGAGTAAGATTTTACATTTTGCACAGTCTGAAGCAAGATACATATTTAATTTCATTGTTCAGTTTGTAACTCTAGAAGTAGCAGATATTATAATAGCAGGTGTCTCAACAATCTTTAAAAAATGCTACTTAAAAGCTCTCTTTTAACATCTGTCTCTAAATAACACTTGTTTTAAAATTTTAAATTCTGATCATGAAAGTCCCTAAATTTGGCACAATACACTGCATTCCTAGTTTTGTGACTTATTTAGATCCTGTATTGTATAAAATTGCGTATGTGTGTATTACATGTTACACTGTATTTTTAACTTCTTTTTGGGATGGGATTCTTTTCTCCATGGAAAGCCATTTCATGAAAATAGATATACCCTCTTTGACAACCAGTAAAGGCAAAAAAAAAAAAAAAAAGTTTCATAAATACTAAATGTCCTGGATGAAATTGCTACTGAAGTATGGGACCCCAATTCTGGACTAACCTTTCCAGTTTTCAGATTTTGATGAATTTTTGATCCGGACTCCAAAATGCAAAAACTCGATATTTGGCTATGCAATATTTGGCACATTTTATCCGGCTCCACTAATCTCTGCACCAAATTATTTATTTTTTCTTCTTGATCTTTTTCCTGACTATTCTTCAGTAATAATTTGCAACTGTGCATAATTCTGCCACTTTTTATACATTATTAAGTGTCCTGGCTGATATTTATACAATAAGTGAGATTAATACTAAAAATAAAAATAACTTCATCTTTTTGCCCAATGTGCTTTGCATTGTATACTAAGGAGAAAGAAAAAAGGATGATCGTTAACCAAAAGTAGATGCTAAAAGATTGCTGCCCAATTACAGCAATATGCTAATTTTTCCTATGGCAAGAGGCTTAAAACTTCGAAGAAACATGAAAAATAAGCTACAAGTACTGCATTTTCATTAACTGATGATGGAATGTTAACAATTTTGAGTATTTTGACTACTGTTTTTGTGATAAAGTATTTTGACTATAAATAAAAAGTGAGCTTGCGCAGTATAAGGTTTTTTTGTCGGCCGCATTTTTTGTTTTTGTAAGACTGGTAATTTTCACTTACGTAGTTTTATTATTTCACTAGCAGTACCTGCACAGCTTTGACCGTAGTAGAAAATTAAAAGGTCATTTGGTTAGCTTGTATAATGATGAATTTCTCACCAATTCGCTATGTTCCTAGTTATGATAATTACTAATTAGCTCATCCACATTATGGTAATTTGCTCGTCCATATGATAATTTGCACAGTAAAATGTTCTTAAAATTGGAATAGAAAAGGAACCAAATCAGATTTTCAAAAAATCCCTTCGAGGTGCACATCCCCATTCTGTGCCAAATTTAATGAAAATCGGCCGAACAGTCTAGCCACTAATGCGCCACAAAATCCGGACAGAGATCCAGGCTTTCAGCTTTTATTATTTTAGTCAAGTTTATTTTGAATAGAAAATACAATTTTACTGTGCACAACTGTTTGGTTTATCTTGACTCATTTTATATTTATAGGTGTTTTTGTTTTTCCATACTTTTATTAACTTGGACAACCTGGATTCCCTACTAGTCACTATTAATTAAGTTCTATAATAATTTGTATTTACTTTCATACTAACATTTGTTATTTGCTTTTGCTGTAGGTTGATAGTAGATCAGAATCGATTGATAAGAAGATTCAACGACTAGATGCCGAACTAGTAAAATATAAAGATCAAATGAAGAAAATGAGAGAAGGTCCTGCTAAGGTAAGTTTACTTTGTTTGGCCAAAAACTGAGAATGTAAAATTTTAAGAAGTTTTGAGGCAGTGGGGAAAAAAGTTTTTTTTTTCTTTTTTGAAAAAATGAAAATATTTTACAAACAAAAATGGGATTTCTTAATAATTAGCTTTTCTAATTTAAGTGCTAAAGATGTAAAAAAAAAAAAGTGCAATTTTTATACAGTTAAACTTTTATAATACAATCACCGTTGATGCAGAATCTCAGCTAAAACGAAAATTTTGTTAGGTAAGTTTGGTTTGTTATTTAACTACATTGAAAATTTCACACCTAATACGTGCATCGAATTGTAAGTTTCTGCTAATTTAGACAAAACTTTGACGTGCTAGCTGAAATTGTTGGGGATTGAACACAGAATTTTTTTTTTGTAGAATTTGTGCATTATTTTATGTGGCTGCAGAAAAGCCAACCATGCATCAAAAAACATATGTTGAATTTTTTTCTATAGTGAATAAAGCTCATACATTTGTTTAAAAATAAAGCACAGTTTAATGTTAAAACTGTAGCATAAATAAAATACAAATTATTAAGAAATTTGCATCAATTTCTTAATGATTTGTTTTATTTATTTTGCTGTTCAAGACACAGTTTGGTTGGCAATGTACTTGAGCTTTATGTGTAATTTGATTTTTTTTTTCAAAAAATCTCTCTTTTTTCTTCTTTTTGAAACTGCTACTCAATCTTTGACTACCGGAATGTCAGCTAACGAAAAGTTTAGCTCAAATCAATTTCCAAAACAGTATTAAAAACTTTTTGAGCTACACTGAAAGATATTGCTGAATAATCATAAATATTCCTACCTAATTTGATGATCTTTGCTAATAAATAAAGTTTAAACTATTGAATATAATTTCTTTTATTAAAAGTATTAAATATTTTGAACCCATAACAAAAATCATGTTGATAAGGAATAAACTATTCATAATTTACTTATGTTGTTTCAGCATTTTATAAGTAAAATGATTTGTTTTCAACTGTCAGTTGTCTTTTGGTCACAAGTATATAATCTACTTTATGCCATGGACAAATAAGTTCTCGCACAATTTCAAACTGTTATTACAGTAACACAAAGTTTAGCATGCAAGAACTTTTTGTATGATACTAAAGTAGCAATCATGAAATATTCTCACATAAATGATTTGAAATGATTCTGCCCTGAAGCGGTACAAGTCTTTACAGCAGGGTTGGCAAAAACCCGGGGTTTTTTTAAAAAAGCCCATGGACCTAGGTTTTTTTTGGGTTTTTTAAAATAAAACCCAAAAAAACCCAACTAAAGTTGGGTTTTTTAAAAGAAATGGGTTTTTTTTGTCTTTTTTTAGGGAAAATGTGGAGTACTTGTAGCATATTGTAGCATAAGCATATGGACAAAGTGCAAAAATTATCTTCGGGTAAAAAGCTGGAAAACTAGTTAAAATTCAGAGTTTTCTGAAGAAAAGTATAAAAGACGAAAAAACCCAAGAATGTTAAAGTTTCAGATTTTTTTAATTTTCATTATTACCAACAGTTAAGGCAAAGTTACTTCTCGAGTGATAAAATCTATTGTTCGTTTTTAATTACTACATTTTTTTTTTTGCATTTTACTTTATAGTATTTCATTTTGTTATGCAAAACTACTGTAGAACCTCAATTAGTTTAAATCCCTTTTTACTGAATTCCAGCTTAATCAAGACATTTCTTTGAATTTTATGTTGCCTGTTTTTCTATTTCTGTGTACAGGGTAAGAAATATTAAACTTTTTTGTAAAATTATGAAAACACTGTACCTGTTCTGTTTTCTGTAGACCGTTTGAAAAATCTGTTTATTTCTAAAAAAATTACCTTGTGTTTATTCGAGATTTGTGACGTGTTGGTTAGCAGAAAATAATTTACATGAAAGCCTTTTAACTAGATTAGTTTCCGCTGTACAATCTACAAATATTGAGAAAATCAGACGTGACAGGACTTGGTCAAGATAATTTGAGTTATTTATTGACTAGTTAAAGAAAAAAGTTAAATACATTTATTTAAAATCTTTGAAGTATATTTTTAATGCCGTTAAGAGTTAAGAAATACTATTAAAGCTCAAAATTCATTTTTTGTGTTCATTGTCTGTGGTGAAGACCAAATAAAAAAGTTTAAATTGTGAAAGTATTTAAATTAATTAATTTTTTTAAAAACTTCTCACAAAATTTTAAAAAACCCAAAAGTGGGCTAAATAATGGGTTTTTTTAAATGGGTTTTTTCAAAAAAAACCCATTGGGTCTAACCCAATTGGGTCCAATTCAGCCAACCCTGCTTTACAGGGGCGCCGCAGAATTTTCCAATAACTTAATGGATAATTAGAGGGCTTATTAATCATGAAACTTTTGTGATACTTAGCAGCGCGCCTGCAATATAAATGAAGAATATGCAATGCAGGTTCATCAGTTTTATTTTTTTTTCATTTGTTAGTTGTGGTTAGTCGTAATTTTACTTAGGGTTCCTACTAAGTGGAAAAATGTTAGTTCTAAAAAGATGCCTTGACAAAAAAGTTGTGGAACCACTGGTCTAGAGCAGGGTTTAAGCTGAGTTCAAAAGATTTTTAATAAAAAGGCTAAAATTAAAAAAAAAAAAAAAAAGCTTCAGCAAAATGCTAAAATGTCCATACTTAAGAAATACTTCTTCACTTACATTTTATATGCTCCAATGTGTTTTATTTCCAATTGAAAGTTCAATTCAAAATCCTGAATTAATTTGAAAGTTAAAAGTATAGAATTTTACTTATTTCTGAGAGAACACAAATTAGATTCTTAAATTGGTAAAAGTCTTTTGCCCCCAATAATGCATTTATTGGACAGACATAATGCTCATTAAGACTAAGTTACTGTTGAATTTAGTAGTAATTTTGGACATCGTAACTAAGGTTTCTAAAAAGATTAAGTTCAATATCGCAAATTCGTTGGAACGTACATTTTTTTTAATTTAAGCACAAAAAACGACCATCTTATTTCATTTTTGTAATCTAGATAGTATTTTTGCGTTTTGTAATAAATAATCGTAGCAGAAACCCTGATCTAAAGAAAAACTGCAAGAAGTGCTTTGAAGTGTAGAACTTGAGCTATGTAACAAAGAATAATCATCGTTTTTTTTTCACTTAGCTCAATTTCTTTCTGAATATTGAAGGGGAGATTCTTTGCAACTACATTTTGATGTGATAGAAATATTTATTATCTTTTACCTACTTTTCTTATTCTTTGCTTTTAGAATATGGTGAAACAAAAGGCAATGAGAGTGTTAAAACAAAGAAAAATGTAAGTTCCAATCTTTATTTAAATATAAGTGCCAGTTTACATTTTTTAAGCAAACTCTTTCTTAAGCAGTAAAAAAAAGTTTTCAGTAAGTTACCGCCCTAAGGCCAGGGCTAAGGCAAAAATACACTGCCAGCTCAGTCATTCCAACTGAGGTTTGCTGAAAATACCTTGCCTTGCCTTCAAACTTCGAGTTGAACCGCACCATTGCTTTGATCTGTGCTAATTCTGTATTAGCTACCTGTTTGCTTGGCACTCTTAGCTTCCTTACGAGGTTTTCCATCTCCAGCTCAGTCACTTCCTAAGCTGAAATTGCAGTCCTCGGTTGGAATGACTGAGCTGGCGGTGTATTTCATGTAAAAACAGTTTGTTCTCTGTTTTATTATGCTCAATTTTAGGGAAAGCGTTTTAGGTTTATAGGGCTTTTGTTTACTGGTGATTTTCTCAGTTGGGGGGGGGGGGGGGGTAAGACTAAAAAATGCTTTGGAAGAAACACAATAAGGAACAATCAACTATTTTACTGTTTAAAGAGTTAAATGGATGCTAGAAATTTCTTTTCATAGTTATAGCAAAAAAAAAAAAAAAAAATGACCTACCAAATATGTAGATTTTGAGAAAATACGAACAGAACCTGTTTTAATTCTCAAGAGATTGTTTCTAAGTTTGATGGTTAACGTTTTAGCATGCAGCCAAAAGACTAATTTTTAAGTTATAAATGTAACTATAATAGTGTGTATCCAGGGGCGCCGACTTGCAAAAATCATTGGGGGGGGGCTGGCCCAGTCATCACCGGGGGTTTAGGGGGTTATGTAATCCCATGGAGGTCCCCCCCCCCAAATAAAGGTCGATTGTTGTGCCTTGAAAATGCCAATTTACATATTTTCTGGTGTGTATAATTTAAAAAACAAACAGTATGTGGCATGGCGTTTTCAAAGTAAAACAATCCAAAAATTGGTATGCAAATTTTTCTGGTTCAACTAGATCATGTCACTTGTCTTAGTAAGAGACATTTTTTTGTTCTATTTTATGGGGAGTCATGCAGTGCCGTAGCTAGACATGGAAAAGGTAGGGCGCTTGACTTGCATTGAAGGGCACTGCCAGAGACGCCGACTTAAAAAATATCGGGGGAAAGGGGGCATGCCGCAGGAAATTTTCTAAATTTGAGATGAAAAATAGTGAGTTTTAAAGTTTTTAAAATCATATAATCAACATTAGAACCTCGAAAACTCGACAAGCCCGACACATATTTTTTGGCTTCGAAAAACGGAAGAAATAAATACAAACACACACAGTATTTTTGTAAAAAGGAAATTTAATTTACGCATGCTTTTTAAGACCAGTTGTTTTTACATTAGTGACATCGGCTAACATATTCAAGTGTAAACGCAGTCTCTCAATGTCTAGGTCATTTTTGAAAAACTCAGTTGATTTTTCAAAATGTTCTCTTCTCTTTCACCTCTGTTTAATAAAAGCAAGCACTCTTGTTCAACTGCAATGACCTGTGTGCGTCCAGTTGATGTAAATCGCCCAATAATGCAAAATTGCACCATTTTACAAACCTCAATGTATATTGCCTTGTAGTACAGTCAACTCCCGTCTTACGCGAGGGATGCATTCCAAGACCTCTCGCGTAGGTCGAATTTTCGCGTTGTGGAAAAGGGTATGTGTAAAATTTTTTATAAACGTACCCAATTATTTTAGACACTTGTAAACACCCTCTCAAACTGTTAAAAACCATCTCTTAACTAACTGTACATTACTGTCTCTTACATAAAGAACTGAATGTTTACTTGTATTTAAAAAAAACGTTTTATTCAACATAAAATACTGCTACGATGTACAAAATCAATGATTAATGGGAAAGAAAAAAAAATAAACCGGTATACGGTAGACACAGTATATAGTAAGAAAAGCAAATGCATCTTTAGTTGTACTGTACAGTCGATCAATTAATGATATTCGTACACAATACATGAGCAGTTTCCATTTTCATAAATTTTTGCAAGACACTACTCGGTGAATTTTTACGGATTTCCTTTTCTTGACTTGTAATTGTATGTACGGAAGAATCACTCATACCTAATTCTCGTGCTACCTTCAACGCATTGTTTAGTTGACCATCAGCTTTACAAGAAGCTCTAGCTTTTCTTTAATTGTCAGGAAACTTTCTCTTTTTATCTTCACAAATTTTAGATGAAACAGCGCTCTTAGGTGTCATTATATTTCATTAACTTTCGCATTTAAAATGAAAAGGGAACTTCTACTCTCAGCGATGCTAAAAGGATAAAGATCCATTCATGAAAAATAATTTTTTAGTAGCCAATAACAAAGCTGATACGAACACACCACGAATTTTCGTGTTGCGGTGAGGAATTCGCGTTCGGTCTGAATACTGGAGAAAAAATCGTGTTATAGCTATTTCGCATAAGTAGCGCGAGTCAAATGTTTTCCTTTGGGATTTTGAAAGTGTGCGGTAAGTTGCCTTCATTGTTTTCATACTTCTTTGGTACACGTCCATTCCGAGGAAGGGAAGGATCATCATTTTGTGAAGGTTTTCTTTTAAACACGATTCCCAAAAGTATTCAAAACTATCACGCCTCCCATTTTATATACAAATCAAACTCTTATATATATTTTTCCAGATCAGCAACACTTATTAGGTGAGCGCGCCGCAGCGCTGCCCACCGGCAACAGACTTGACCCGTAAGTTCGCGCATTGGGACAAATTTTTACAGTACTCGCAGCACTGTAACACTATCATCATTCGCACCACTCGTTTTCAGTTAACCTGCTTACACAACCGTAATAATTATTTGTTTTAACTCATTACTGGATATATTTTACAAGGTAAACTATCTTCAAACAAGGAAAATAAAAGATAAATTTATGAGTTTAGAAAGCATAATGTAACTTATAATTTTCTTGATTTATTGGGGGGGGGGGGGGGGCTCTGCCCCCTCAAAAATATTTTTGAGGGGGCTCGGGCCCCCTCAAGCCCCATGGAGTCGGCGCCACTGTGTGTATCTACTGTACAGTACAATTATAGTGCAGAGCTAGCAGCTTGATTATTACTACATACTGTACGTACAGTACTGTTTTATTTTTTGTCTCTCTCTCTGCCATTGAGCATTGAATTTGGGCTTCGTAATAGTATTTTATGTTTAGTAATGCAACATTTTTACAATTACAGTAAAAATTCAGCTCTTTATGTAAGAAACGGTAATTTTTAGTTAAAAAATGGTCTAAAACAGTTTCAAAGGTGTTTAAAAATACCTAATTTGATTGGGTATGTTAATAAAAAAAAATCATATACATACCCTTTTCCACAATCCGAAATTTCAACTTACACGAGGAGTCTTGGAACGCATCCCTCTCGTAAGTCCGGATTCGACTGTATTTCTTTTTTGCTTGATGATTAAGTCTTAATTCTGTTTGATAAAATTTACATTGATATTGTGATTTTAATATTTAGAATTAAAAAAAAAAAAGTTTTGCACTGCATACTGTTAATGCTAGAGTCGGTGCATTTATTTTAAATGCAATATTAAAAAAAATATCCATCATAATAGTTTTCTAAATGCATTTGTTTATATTAATGCACATATTTCTCTGTAGGTATGAATCCCAAAGGGATAATCTGATGCAGCAGTCATTCAATATGGAACAGGCAAACTTTGCTACTCAGCAACTCAAAGATACAAAAGTTACTGTAAGTAATATGTTTAATGTATCAACTGTACTTTAATAGCACTTAGTTACTTAACAAATTAGTAACAAAAATCATCAATATCATAATATTGATGATTTTTGTTACTAATTTGTTTTCAGCAAAATTTGTGTTTGTAATAGTAATTTTATATTTATTTCTTAATTCAAATTTTTCTGCCCAAGTGAAGTGCATAAGCTGCCTTTGAATGAATAGACCAATGATTGTTATTATTTTAACTATGCCAAGGATAATTGTGCTCTGCTAATACACTGGAATTTAAGTATATTTTCGTGTGTTAAATCAAAAATCTGGTATTTTCTGTTATGCTTTTATCTCAGCACATCGCAATTTTTTTCCCAAATTTTTGCTGACTAGGTCAGTTGTTGTTAATGATATTATTCACTGTGCAGATCTGTAAAAATGCAATTCTAAATTATTTTACTTCAATAAATCCTTTTTTGTTTTTACTTTTTATAGTTTCGAAGCATTTATTATGAAAATGCAATATTTTTGTATTCTGATATAAAAATCTATTTTTTTCTCATTTTTGATGATTACTAAGCTTTTTTTAGCTGACAAATTGAATGAAATATCTTTTAAATTTTATTCAAATCTTAAGTTAAAATTTTATCCAAAATTCTGGATTCTTTCCGAGTGCCAAAAAGTTAAATACTGTATTACTGTTTTAATTTTATTTTTGCTTCAGTTATGTTGATAGTTTATTTATTGTATACCTTTTTAAAAATAATTTTACTTAAATAAATTCTTTGACATGCCACTTAGATGCTTTCACTTTGAAAATTGATATCTTTGCATCTGCTATGGGAATCAGACTTTTCACATTTTAAATGTTTATTACAAGCAAACAAAAAATGTAATTTCTTTTTATTTCTTTTAAAACTAGAAAATTGAACAGTTAAAAATGAAATTCCATGCTCTTTAAGAGCGTTAAATGTTAAAAAAATAAATGCTTAATCGTTGGCTAAACTTTATTTTACCTTCAATTCATTTATTTACACAATTAATTTATCTCTAGTTAATATTTCCCTTTTGTATTAATAAATATTAGAAATCTTTGAATCAGTTCATATTTTATTGATTCAAAGATTTATAAATTACATCTTGTTAAATTTGTTTTCATATATTCAGTAGCAAATGCAGTTTTCAGTACTTAAAAAAAATTGTGTGGGATAAATCAAAAATATGTTATGAGCATTTTGATTTCACCTTCTTATATTTTTTCTAGAGGAGTAGTACTATACTAGCTCATAAGTAACTTAATAGAAAATTAACAGTTTTATTAATAAATTAAAATTTTTTTTTCAAAATATTTTAACTGAGGAAACTGTTTGAATATAAGAATTTTGTCTTGTATGTTTAACAAAAAGCATCTGATATGTGTATGTATGTAAAATTATATATATTTAAAGTACTAGGGATCTTAGTTTAAAAAAATGCTCACCTCCCACTCCTTTTCTCTAAAAAAACTTATGTATTTTTTGATGAAAGCACAATCACCCTTTTTATCCTTTAAAACAATTGAGGCAAGAAGCACATTTAAAGTTAAACTTTAAGAAACAATCACTTTATCATATTTCATTATAACAAAGGAATGGAATTCAAGAAAGCAGGTAGAACTTAGTACTAAAATACAAGTAGTGAAATGAGACAACCTAAGTTAAAGTACAAATAAATGATAAAATGAGAGTTTAAAAAATCAGCAAGCAGCCATTTCTAGGCCACCAGAATGAGCAGTGCATAAAAGAAGATGTTAAGTTAACCCAAACATGAGCAAGTGAACAAATAAAACAGGATGAAGGAGAATATATGCTTGTACAGCAAGACCCCAATCTATTGTTAATGTGTCGATTGTTTTCCCGTGGTTCCCTGAACAAACTATATTTAGACACCTTTCACGAAACCCACATGTATCGTTTTTCAAAATGTTGGTTTTCCATTCATCCAATAAAATATTTTTCCTAATTAAAATGAAATCTCATGTCAAGCAGATTCGTGTGACATACCAACTGATGGTGCCCAGTACTTTTTCTTTCTCAAGCAGCAAGAAAGTTCTTGACCTTTGCTTGTTGTAAGATTGGCCTAAGTCCAGGTAGGATTGCCTTCCTCTCTTTGGCCAACTGGACACCAAACTTGGCAGCCTAATCCCAGCCAGTGACAAAAAAAAAAAAAAAAACATTGAAAGAAAGCAAAGTGACTCTGGAAGGGAAAAGGACTTGGCTCTCTGAGCTATAATATGGGAAGCATAAACTTTTAAGCTGTTTTGTAGTGAGAGGATAACTGCCGTGTACCGCCGCACAAATGTCGCATCTACACTTTTCATCAAAATTGAGTTACGGTCACCAGGTGGATCTTAATAACATATTTTGCCTATATGCAACGTTTTATGATCATTTGTAAATTTTGAAGTACTTTTAAAAAAATTCTGAAAAAATATGTGGCAGCATAAAAGTTTAAAATAGAAGTTTCTCATTTTGAACTTAAGTGCAGGTACGACTTTTGTGCTTAGCATGTCAGATTAGCACAGATGTTTGACACATTTCTACACAGTGTGTTTTAGACTCCCTTTGAGTGGGAAACAAGCAGAGCAGTTTCCTTTTGAGAATAGGGCTCTGTACTAATCGTCTTTGTTTACAGCTTCCATGAAGTTCTTCATTATTCCCAGCAGAATCAGCGTGGGTGGAAGCAGAAACAGGTGGATCTACCTAGAACTCCAATTTTGGCTGATTTGAGCATTTCTCTTCCCAGAATTTCAATTTCTTTTAGTCCATTTTGGTTTTCATGTAGTGAGATTTTCTATCCCAACCTAGGGTTGAAGTTTAGAGGACAGTGAGTTCCATGGGGGGCATTTCTATCTGCCTGGAAAAAAGCATTAGTGAGAATTCACTATCCTAGTTGGCCCTGTATCTTGAAAACTAAAGCTAATCTCAACTTTTTATAGTGATTCTCGTGTTTAGCGTGGCAAAGTACTGTGGAAATAGCTATTTTTAAGCCGGATGTATTTTTGGTGTTGACTATTGTTTTCTAAGACACTAATCTTCCTCCCTATATACTTAATATAAAAAGCCTCTGGAAGAGACCATAGAAACTTCTCGTACTGACAAGCAAATTGCAAAACTTAATGCCAAAAAAGGATTTTTCTGTAATAGAAAATAAGAAAGAGATACTGAAAGGAAAGCAATAAAGCATTTTAGTCTGGACACACCTTTGTCCTCTCTTGCTTACGAAAGTGAAAATAAAAAAGAATGTAGGGGTAAAACTATTGACCCAGGCATTTCAAATGGATTTCTTCCTTGCACCTCTGTTTAGAGCCTCAAAAATGTTACAAAGGTGGGGGCATAGTTTTTCACACAACCTCGGAAAGCTAAGATGACACTTGCAAATCTCGCGGCAGGTTGTTCTCTGAAAGGCACATTCCCAGGCCATTTTAGTTATCAGAATCTCTTCTCAACTGATTTAAACAGGTAATGAATAGACAAGGCTCGTGTTGAACTCAGTTTACACCACTGGTAACAACAGAAATGATTTTTTTGCGGCTAAAAGCTGAACTAGAGACGTTGTTTCAGAAAAAATAATCTGATGCAGACAAATCTCTTTTCGCCTTTTAAGCGAATCAGTTCCTAAATGGAAAATGTGAGAAGTATATTTTAGTGAAGAAAAATTTTAATTACTCAGTTTAATTATATTCTGATCGTAATGTTCTTTATGTACTGTAAACAGTGTTAACATTTTAGTCAAGTTTTCTTTCACATAAATGAAAAAAAAAAACCCCTACTGTTATTTCTTCTAAAATATGTTTTTGCCCCATGCAGATCAGTTCATACAAATGGCTCCAATATAAACAAACAACAATGAATCGGTAGTGATGTCATTAGAGCGATTCAACCATTTGAACTGGATTGACTTTTGGTTAGTTCCTGCATGTGATAACCATGAGATTTTTCTAAAGGTTTTGTGTGTGGCAAGTTTTCGTTGTTTTGCATAAGCCATTATAATTTTGAATGTTGGTTGTTCCTTGTGTGTTCATGGATATATAATGCTGCAGGTTTGAGGGTTCACTCTCTCTCTCTCTCTCTCAATGTTTTTGTGTGTGTAGTCTGCATGTTAGTGTTGTCCAGTTCAAAGTAAAATGGCATAGTTGTCTTGAATACTTTGTTTCAAAAAGATGCATTTTTTCTACTTTAATTCGAAATACGTAGTTTGCCATTTTGATGAGATGTTGTTTGTTGTTAGAATAACGATATATTTTTAATGCTCCTATTGAACTGGATTCAATGTAAGTCAAATACATTGTCTAAGTATTAGCTCGTCCAATATGCTAAAATAAAAGGATATTTTTTTTTCTTTGTTCATCATGTGCTTTATTTCATCTGCTACTCTGCTGAATATTTCCGAGAAATGCTTTCTTCAGCCCTACAAACAGAACATACACGGTTTCTGTTAATACTGTTATTGTTTTTTGCATTTTCAAGAACAACCTCTTAGAGCAACCAACCTAACGATTTTTTTTTTTTTTTTTGAGGAACGAAGAGTAGTCGCTCCAGAGAAGTTTCACTGTATTAGTATATATTGTATAATCTAGGTGTAATGCATAAACATTGTTTTCTTCGAGCAGTGATTTGAACCCGTATTCCTTGTTTTCTCATATTCATTCATTTTTTCATGCACTCCATGAAAAATGATGAATCAAAGTTTGACTGTATACATTAGACCATAAGAAGATGCTAAACATAAACATTACATCAAAATTGATCTGAATTTTGCATTATTTTATTTTTAAATTTCCAGATGGATGCCATGAAAATGGGTGTTAAAGAAATGAAAAGGGAATATAAAAAGGTCAACATTGATGATATTGAGGTAAGATGTTCTTAAATGATTAAAAATTTGTATTCTGTTTTGTTTTCAGTGATTTTAAGTTTTAAGTAAACCAATATTCATGTTGTTTTACTAGTAAGAAATATTTGATGTTTTTCTTGTGGCGTATTAACAACGTTGGTAGGTTTTTGACTTGTTACAGTTTTTAATGGTTTAAAGATTTATCTCATGTTCAAACCACCCCAGAAAAATCTACTTGTCGAAAATGTCAATAACCTATATTTGTACCATATTTAATCATCAAGTAAAACTTATATTACAATTTACTTGAATGTGTAATTTTCATAATGTCTTGTGCTTATACATTTTCCTCAGTCTTATGCACACTAACATAACATTTAATATACTGGCCCTTGAAGCACGTACATGGTTGAGTGTTCTTGACACAGATACTTCAGCAAGGTGTGCTCTAATGAGGATGATTTGCCCCTTGTAAAGGTTGGAAATAATGGTACTGTACGAAATGAAAATAAACTGATGAATAGATTAAAATAATAATTTTTCAGCAGTGGAGCAAATACAAGCTTCAATATCCTATTACCTATGGAGAACAAACTTTTTACAGTAGTGAAAAATTCATTCAGGTTGTGGTCAATTTACTTAATTTTATAACTTTGAGAACAGCCCATTCAGTTTTTTTTTTTTTTTTTTGATAATTAGTCTTAATAAGAAAAAGTTAAAATATTGCTAGAAAGTAAGAAACATTTTAAATAATTAGTTTTTGTTGCCAAATGTGTAATAAAGTGTAATTAAGTCTTAGAGATGTGGGATAATTACCTGGTTTTAAAATAGTATTATTTCTATCAAATTTCATAATTCATCAATGTGAAAAAAAAAATGTTAGAAAGGGGGAGGGAGCGTTTACTGGCTCCAGATCAGACCTAAGTCTAAAATGGCAACATTAGATACTATTTGTAAATTGCATCAGTGTTTTTACCCTTAACAATTTTGATTGGTTAATGCGCATAAATTCATTTACAGAAGTAAGATCTGTATTTTATATTCCTGTTCTAGAATATTCAAGATGACTTGGAGGACATGCTCGATCAAGCAAATGAGGTTCAAGAAGCTCTAGGCAGAAGTTATGGTATGCCTGAAGTAGATGATGATGAACTTGAAGCAGGTATTAATTGATCTTCCTTTTTAGTTTTCATTCATTTATTTTTGTTTTATGTCTAGACTAGAAGATATACAGTCAAACTCTCTTCCCTTATTTAAGGAGGAAGTCTGAAATTCTTGGTGCAATGTTAAGTCGATGGGCACATAGCTCCCTTTTAACAAGCAAATCGTAAACCCAGCTTAAAGGGAGCTATACTTCATGGTTCATAAAATTTCTGTTGACTTTCAGAGCAGCTTTTTTTTCTTGAAAAAATGCCTTGAACATTCGGAAGTCAAAGAAAAAAGGTGATGAATCATAAATTCTGAGCAGGGTTTGATTCAGTTGAAAATTAAATTCTATTTGCAACCCCTTCACAAAATTTAAAATAGTAAAAGCGGCCCCTTCACAAAATTTCACATTTTAAAAGTAAACCTTTCCCAAAATTTAATTTGTAAAAACAGTTCTTTCATTCTTTTCAAGCTTAATCAGTTCTTCGAAAAGCAAGACATCGGTAAAAAAAAAAAAAAAACCTTCGACTTTCTCATGTCATTCCCATTGAGATACGTTAGGCCAAAGGGATTTCAGATTAGATTTGTGAGTTAAACATGCTTTATACAATACGACAGAATTTTTTCTCTCAGAAAAATACGTTTAAAAAAAATGCCTAAAAATTCTCACAAAAAGAAAAAAAAATTCTCAAAAATTTCTTTTTTTTTTTTCACAAAACACGCATCTAAAAACAAAAACCTGGATATACCCTTGTGATGGCTACCTGTTTTTTTCCCTCTTCTGCATCTAAATTTCCATCCATTTTGACCAGTTTTAGAAATGTAGGTATGTATGGAACCGGTTTTTTGTGATCGCAATAGCACAGAAACTACTGCATGAAATCAAATGAAATTTGGAACACATGGCCATTAGTTTTTGGTGCCAATTCTTCCAAGGAGGGTGGAGCAATCAAACGTTTTATTCTGTTTTGCATGACTGCCAGGGGCAGATACAGGATTTCATTTGGGGGGGGGGGGATGATGCTCAAGAATGTCTTAGGTGAATTTTAGCAGTAACGGAAGGACAGTTAGAGCAAAAAAATCTATGTATTTCTGTCTGTGAGCCTATCAAATGTATATTTTTTAAAAAACTGATGCATAGACATTTATACACATCATAGTAAGTTGCTAAAAAAGCCAAAGCCAGGAATTTTTTGCCAGTAACTTTTTTTAAAAATGAAATTTAAAAAGCGGGTAACAGAATGACATTTTTGCGACATGATTTTCATGCAATCATGTTCTCCCCAAAAGTTCAGCCAAACTATAAAAGGGAAGAAACCATAAAAATTAGAGCACATATGGGAGTGTTTAATCATTACAATTTCACCTCTAGTTTTAAAAAATAATTATTTTAAGCATATAAATTATGTATTTGTTAAAGTAAGGGAAGGACCGTAACGGAAGGACAAAAAAGTCAAAAACAATTTAACTTGGTAAATATCAACTTTACAAACATTTATTCAGCTAATACAGCAGTTTGAAACAATGACATCTAATATTAGAAGATAAGGTGTAGATTCTGCCAGAAAATTTTTCCGGTCGATTATCCATTCCCAGAGACCAGCAAAAATTGAAAAGTAAATTTTGTCCGTGGGTACAGCAGCTTCCCCTATAATAAAAAAAATATTATGAAAATGTAATAAAAATTAAATGTTTTATATGTACGTGATACATATAGGTATTGATTAAGCATTAGCATAATACTCGACACAGGACACACATCCATCTTGTATGCAGAAAAGTACAGTAAACTTTACTAAATAATAGTAAAAAAGCAACGAAAACCTTCTTAAAATTGAATATTTTTTGAGCATAAGTCGAACACACTGATGAATACTCCCAGATTCTTTTCAATTGTCGGAAGAATCAGAGGCCAATAAAGTGGTCGGAGTCCTAACAAATGCGGCTTTTTCCAGCATAGTTTACGTCTAATACAATGGGCTAATCATAGAAACCATCGTATAACGAGGTTTCAGTCTAGCACGATACTAAAATTTTAAATTTTTTGCCCTACACCAAGTCCAAAACACTGATTTAAACTAACTATCTACAGCTCATTTAAAAATAAACTCAGTGCGAACAAAAATGAAACCATTTAAAAATCACAACAGAAAATAATTATCTACAGAGTCTTTACATAAAAAAATATTGACACATTACAATAGTTATCGGCGCTTAAATTTTTTCTATAAAAAGCGATCGGGAGGCTGGCACTTCTTTTCAATATACTGGCGCCTGAAGACAGTTGCCGCGAAGAAGATACCGTCTCTATCAGAGCTAATTTACTGCCTACATATGAAAAGAAAAATGACATGTAATACCCCCTCCCCCCCCAAAAAAATTCATTACTTTTTTTTTGTGGTTTCGGTCAGATTTTCTTTCTTTTTCAAGGAGTCATTTTCACTACTCAAATGCAATGAACCTTGTAACAGATTAAAAAGTTGTCACAAATTGAAGGGGGGGGTTCACGAATCCCATGACCCCCCCCTTTCTTTGTACCCACCATTTCATGTAATACCCAAAAAAATTGAACTCAAAAAGATATTTATTTTTTCTCATGGTTTCGATATTTTTTAAAAATATTTTTTCAAGCAAACATTCAAAAATTTCCCTGCAGTTTGGGGGGGGGGGGATATGACTCGCAAAAAGTGATGAACAGATTTAAATAGAAATTGTTTCCCAGGTTTACCTTAGAGTAGTGCTTCCCAACATTTTTGACTTTACAGCACACTTGATAGTTGGTTCGATCCTAGCAAAACACTGAACCAGATTTCAGATGTCAGTATGAACAATATTTTCTTCATTCACCAGTCAAATCAAGGAAGAGTGAAAATAGATGTCCATATAGATATAGCAGTTAATCTTTTAAATATTTGATATCTTTTAACTGTTTCAGTTTTTTTAGAAATTGAAATAAAGTTTATCATGAATTTTAGTGCTTATTATGGCCAGTAGGCCCCTAACTTTTTACTAAAAAGGACTGAAACACTTGTGCATGTCTTGAAGGATAGTGGCGCTTTATATTGGGAGGAGCTCCAGGTTTTTAAATCGAGGATCAAAACAAGATATATTTGGTTGATCTTGATGCTAATACTTCACGTTGCAAATATATGTTCTTAGTATACTCTTTTTACTAACTGCCAATAGGTGCTCAAAAGCACTTCGCTGAACCACAGTTTTGAAACGGTTGCTCTGAGGTCTAAATATTTTTCTCTTGCATTCAAAGAAAGTTCCTTGCTGATGCGTCATCAGATCACGAAACCGGTTGTATTTTTCTATACCAGTCAACTAGAAGTAGTGCTTAAACGTTGTTTTGAATCATGGCCAAATGTTCTGCCACCACATTCAATAGATTTTCTTTCACGATATGTGTAGCTGGTCAGTTTAAACACGCTCAGTGAGCCACATTCTAATTCCTCTCTTCAAAGCTGAATTTTTTATTTGAACGCGTTTAGCCTATGCATACAAGTAAATAGAATCTTTCCTTGCCCCTGGATTCTTTAATTCAGTTGGCCAAGACTCTCAAAAGCGTCAGCCATGTAGACTTGTTTTACCAGGCAATATTTGTCTATTAACAAATTTGTAGGTTTCGTTTCGTAGTGAAACATCAGAACAGGGCCGGACTAATACTTCGTCTGTCCATGCCCCGGCATGGAGAAAATAATTTGATGGGCGCAAAATTACTCAATCGAAGTATGAAAGTATCACAGCTGAGTTTCTGTAAAAGTAAAATTTAGGAAGGGGGGAAAAGAGGAAAAAAATCAGTAAACAAAATCCTAAAAATAAAAACTATCTAATTCATATATAACTAATCAGTTTTCAAAGTTTCTTCACAAAAAGAAGGGGAGGAGGGGTGGGGCAGCGTTAAAAAAATGTAAAAAAAAATGCTTTATAAAGCGATAGTGGGAAAACATCTGTAAAAAATCCATGTGTAAAATTGCTCATTTGTATTCATAAAAAATGTTTCTACAACACTTTTTTTTAACGCAAAAAAGAGTAACAGAAAGGCGCCTATTATTCACATATGAAGAGGGCACACCGTGAAGTCTCCCGATCATTTACTCTAAACTCAGTCATTGCCTGAAAATTGTATGAACTGAAGGATATTCGTTCTTTTGTAATTTTGACTAATTGCATTGATTTAAAAATCATTTTATAGACGTAGAATTTTTGGTAGGGCTCTTACAAAAAAAAGGTGTAGGAGGTGAAGTAATCCCTCAATTTTTCAGAGGAGCCCCCCTCTCGAGGGCAATGTCATTCAACAGTGGCGTATATATTAAATTTTTATTATGTTCTCTCTCACTTTATTTTTAAACTTAGAAAAGGGGAGAATTCATAAAACTAAGAAGTTTAATACTGAGAAATTCTTCATGTGTAACAGTGCAAATTATCAATTTGAAGCAAAATGGATACACCCATTTTAATCTATCTCTGGCTGCGTAAGAAGAAGAAAGAACAGAGGTAGAGGGCTTCGGTGGAAATCCCCTAAAAAATTTTCGAAATTGAAGTTGCAAAAACACGTTTTTAGTCGATCGTTCAGAGTATAAAATGAAAGAGGTGATGTGTGCATGAAAGAAGGGGGCTGCCTGGAAGAAATATTCAAAAGTGAAGTAAAACATAGTAACTTTTGGTATATATAGGGAACAGGGGAGGTTTGGTTTCTTTTTAGGGTTCCTCTGAGCCATTACTGAACTCGAACTGAAACTGTTCTAAATAAGCAATTTATTATTATCTTTATGCACGTTAAGGGAATAAGGATGACTCGAGACAAACTCTCCCGAAATATTTGGCCACTGAAGCGCTACTTAAGACATTTTTGTTAATGATAGGGGAAAGAGAGGCGGTTCCTAAATGTGGTTTCAAAACTGAAGTCAATTTTAGACTATCTTTGATATGGGAAAGAAGAGTTTGGGGATCCTCGCTTGAAGGATTTCCGAAATTCTAAAGCGCAATTTCAATTTATCTTTAGATGCATTAAGCAGTAAGGGGCAGTTAGGGATCTCCTTCCAAAAATTTTCAAAATTGAAATCTTAAAGACGTGATTTCAGAATTCAAACTATCTTTGGTAGTAACGCTAGGGAAAGAGGGTGGTTCGGAGACTCTCGTCCGGAATTGTTTCAAAATCAATTTCCTAAAAATGCATTTACTTAGACGTTTTTATGATATCAATTTCCCATTGTTACTCCAACGAATAATTAAACTTTCCTTTTAATTTCTTGTGGTGGGGAGGGGGGAGAGCTACAGGGAGTAGTGTTTTGAAGATTCTTATTTTCAGGCAGACTAGAAAAAAGAGGAAATAAAATAACGATAGGGGAGCATTATTTGCTGCCCAATAATGTGCGCCTGTTGAAAGTTTTTGGTTCAAAGATATCTTTTTGAAAGAAGGAAAAATTTCCCCACAAAATTATTTGCTTTTTCTTATTAAAGTAATTATGTTTTCCAAATACACGTTCTTCTCTTTTCTTGAGTAAGAGGCATGGACCCCTGACCCGTCTGGTTGCACCACTGCCTGGTGCCATCTAACGTATTATTATCATTATTTATTTATTCATTTATTATTTTTTTTGGAGATAAAAAACATGGAAATTATTTGTGAGTAAACTTAAACCAAATAACAATGACTACCCTTATTTAAGTTTTTAAAAAAGAATTTGAGAGGGCCCTGGGTTCCTCTCTATTTCTAGGCGCCCTTGGAGTCCTTCAAGAACATCTAAAAAATTTTTTTATATAATTTCAATTCCAAAAATGTCTTAGGAGGCTCTCCTAGCCCCATCATACTGACATAAACAAAAATTGTTTAAAATTTGGTTTTTTGAGCTAAAATTTCCTGGGAGAGGATTTCCAATTCTCATCCCTTTACCTAACAGTGTCAACAATGGCCCACAAATGCGTTTTTAGGCCTTCAATTTTGAAGTTTTCCGGGACAGCCCTCGCAATAGAAAGTTTGATTTTCGAACTGAAATTTCGAATTGTCTGAAATTTTGCGTTCAGGACTTCAACTACGAAAGGTTCCAGGAAACAGTTTCCGAATGCAGTTTTCAATGTAATTTGACAATTATTTGAACTGGAAACATATCTGACCTCTTGTGCAGGTAAAATACATTTCTGTTCTTCCTTTTTCTACAAATCTAACTGCCGCGACATATCAAGGATCTTGAGAAGCGGTTGAGAAGCACTGCCTTAGAGGGTAAAAAAGTTGATTTGATTTTGGTGATAATAGCTCCCCAGGCGGCTATTACAACCGAACATTCTTTCATTCTTTCCCGTTAATTGTGACTGTTATATCTGAAGAAGTAATGCTACAATTTAGAGGAAATTTGGAATAAAAAGAAACATATGCAGAAACTGGCGGAAATTCAATTTTGGTGCCAATCGCTCCAAGGAGGCTGATTTTTGTTACTGTTTGCACGAGTTGTGGCTAATGATGTGGGAGATAAATTGCTTAAGATTGCATCAATAAATTCTTTCAAGTCATTTAATTGTTGACAAACAATCTGAAAAATCACAATGATTTTAAATCATCTATTGCCATCTTCTACTTTGTTGTAAGTATAATGTTTGTAATGTATTTACGCAAGGCTTTTAAAATGATTTTCAATTTTCGCACTTGATTCTACTTTTGCAAATAGCAAAACTTAGTAGTTAGCAATTTTACGTAAGAGCAAGAATTTGTAAGAAAAATATGGAAGAAAGTTCTGTGATGATCACAACATAATGGTTTTAGTTTGTAGAGAAAAGAAGCAATTGAAAGGTTACCTCTTTGTTGACGCCAATGATACTTCCAAGTTACTTCAGAAAAAATTGTCCCTCGAATTCGTACCAAATCAGATGAAAAAAGTAAACAACAATAAAGACATCTTTAAAAAAGTTTTCTATACAAAAAAAAAATCTTGCTGCTCTTAATTTTTATTAAATTATATTCATTGCTATTGTTAACACCACACTTTTTCACTTAAATATGCATAACATTTGATGGATCAATAAAAAAAAGTTGCATAGCATCGACATCAGATCCTCTCCCCCCCCCCACCCCTAGTATCAAAATTAAAATAATTTAGTATTAAAAATGTAATTGACTTTTGAACATAGCATTTCCTCCCAGTTCAAATACTTCTTTTTTGTAAATATTTTCTTATTTGGTTAGAATTGGATGCATTAGGAGATGAAATAGCTCTTGATGAAGATACTTCCTATCTGGATGATGCGGTCAAGTCTCCTACAGTTCCATCAAAAGAACCTGGAGCTGATAGTGTTTCATCTACTGGGGTTTGTATTATCATTGTTAATATCAGTAATTTTGTTTGTTGTTAATAGTTATGTTCACAATGACTGAATTTGTGCCTCTTGTTATATTTTATTAAACAAACTGGAAAGTAATCTTAGAGTGTATATTACATTGTTTGACCTCTTAAGCGCCAATGTTCCCAAATGGGAGCATCAACTTAAAAAAATCGTAAAAAATAAAGTTTCGTTGGATTAATTAATTCGTTAAATTTTGTTGGAAATAGCACTTGTTGACCAACTTCCGACTCCTGAGTCCTTAAATTTTAGAGCAGTTGACTCCGACTCCTGTACCTAAAACTTAGTGGGACTCCAACTCCCAACTCCGACTTTGACTCCGTAGCTTTGGAAAAAATTTAGACACAGAGAAAAAAATGATTGACTCTGACTCTTGCATTTCATGTAATTGGTATCAAAATTTGAATAAAATTGTTTATAAATATGCATTTTTTTAAATTTTGAAATATTTGAAATTGAAATTAATGTGACAAATAGCATCATGTATATCAAGCATTTCTGCAAAAATACAAAACTGAAGCTATAGCGAGCGTAAAGCATAATCGATTAAAAGCCTTAGTAAAAAACCTCTGGGAGGGCTTGAAAAGTCGAAATTGAGATTCCATACGCATATTTTTAAAAAATCATATCTAATGTGCTATTGTAAATTTCTGCATAATTTTTGGTACACTTACAAAGAACTATGTCTAAAACTATAATATAAATTCAAAAACCATGAAAAGCTTCATGAAATATTTAAAAAATATTTTTAAATTTTATTAGCTGAATTTTGCGAGACATAAATGTGCATGTTGCGCGCTTGATAGAACAATTTTAAATTCACTTAGGAATGTAGTTTTTTTGTTATTGTTTTTATTAACTCTTGGAGATTTAAACCTACTATTATCAAGATCTAGCTCTTCACAGGAGATTTTTTATAGGGGCTATATGATTACTTGTGGTTTTTCGAGAAAAATGTGACACATTAAAATTTTTATTTCAAAAACTTATGAACATATTCATATAAAAGTAATAGGAATTATGCATTATTATGTACTTATGCTTGATGCAAAATTTGAAGAGATTCCATGCAACGGTTTTCAAAATATGTTGCGCGCAAAGTTGAAAAATTGCATTTTGAGAAAAACGTAAATAAAGTTAGATTTAAGAGAAAGTGTCAAACTACATACCTGAGACAATCAATATGTGTTTAAAAAGCTCCAGGAGCATAAGTTGTGCCTTCTTGCTTCGTTTCCTTTGATGACTCTAGTATAATTTTTCTTCTCTTAGCTCTCCGAGCTTCTAAGGTGCTGGATTTGCTCTGTCGCTCACAGTCTTTCAGACGTTGGAGATCAGCAGCTTTTGCTGCAGCGATTACAAATCTGCTTACGGACAGTTCAAGTAATTTCATAACTTCTATACGAGCAAAATTTCCGTTGTTGAAAGCCAAAATTGCTTCATTTGTTGCGATTTCCACAGTCAATCGGCTACAACCAGAAGTCTTTGGGCAATACTTCCAAATTACGGAGTTCAAGGACTCATTGGCATTTTGTGTTTTTCCACCTAAGCAACGGGCGTAACAGTGCTGTACTTGTCAAATTTTTGAAGACTTCTTTAATGCAATCCATAACTGGCTCTGGTACTGGTTTTGAATGCTTGTAATTTATTGCAGTTCCTCTTGAGACAGCCTGTTGGTATTTGCACCAAGAAGATATACCTTGCGGGCAAAAATGATGAGATGGATTTTTATCTGTGGCCCTTTTATGATAAAAAATGGCCCATATGGCCTGTCGCATATTCATAAGATTGCTTTTGTTAGCTACTATAGCATTTCCATAGTACTTGGTTATGTCATTGATTAAAGTATCCGTAAGCCTTCCTTTTCCGCCAAGTGTTTTGCCATCTGACAATTTTTCTTTTCTCGTACTCTTTAGCTTCCGCAGTTGACTTCCCATTCTTTTTTGTATATGCCCGACGCATTCTATTTTTTCTATCATTACATCATTTCCATAAGGTTTTGATTCACAGAGCGAAAGAAATGTTGACGAGTCGCCATCACCAATGTACTTGGAATATATTACGTTTCTGTTAGCGACGGATCTCGAAAAAATGCGCTGCATTCCTTCGACTTCCATTGATCCAGAAGATCCACTGTGATTTTTCACACAATTGTCTGCATGAGACTTATACCATGATTTGTATTCTAAAGTATGGTTTTATTTTTCCACATATCACAGCTTTTGCAGTACTTGGATAGCACTTCGGCGTCTAATACTTTGCCTGTCAAATCGCCAATAACAGTGCAAATCCCAATTTTCGATGTGTGTCCCCTGGTTTTCCAGGTTCCATCCCCGTTGATGGCTACTTCTGTGGACGTCGAAACCGTGGAACCACTTGCTTCTTGGGCATTAGTCGCAATCAATTCTTCTGTTGCTGCTGTCCTCATCGACTTTTCCGCAGCAGCGCTCGACGCAATGCGTATTCGGTTTAGCACTAGATCGTAGGATTTACGTGACATCGGGCGAGGCAAATCCATTATAGAGCAGAATGTCGAAAGACCTGCATATCCTTGCCCAATGCAACGCATAGCATAGACTGCTCTTCTGTTGATTTCTGCTACATTTTTTTGCTTTGCAATCATCGGACAGCTTCTAAAAGTTGACAATTGTTCGCAATTGCTACATGAAATTTCAAACTTTGAAGACAGTCCAACAATCAAAACTTCCTGCATTTCTATACCACCACCACATATTTTGCAGCATATGTGATCGGTTATTTCTTTGAAAAATGCAGAAATGTCAATGAGTCTATAACCATCAAAAGATGTTTGTGTTTCTTCATGCTGCTCGTTTCTAGCAGACGACATTTTTTTTGCAGATGCACAAAGCGGAGTATCTTCTGATGAATTTTTAGCTTTGGTATATCTGTTACCTTTGAATTTATGCGTTCTAGGTCTTGTACCAGATTTCCTCTTTGGTTTATTAGATCCATCCATGACTTTACACAGAAATTTCAGCTACTTCGGAAAATCAAACAAAAGTACACGCCGAAAGAGATCGCAAAATGAAACTAATATCTTAGTTCAAAAAACGTGCTTTTTTTATCTCGGCCGCGAATCTCAAACAGTAAACAACACTTATGAGAAGTTGAGTTGTTCATTAACTACTTTCAATTCAAATATTTAAACATTGTGGTGAAATATTTAAAAAAATTCATAACTCAAAAAATAATCTTAGCAGACGACATTCATACCAAAACAAATATCGTTTCATAAAAAACAGCGTAACTCCCTTAAAAATTCGAATTTTTCAACGCGGTTTGTTTTATAATGTGCAGAAATAGTGTGGCTTTGCTATAGCACAAAAATTGAAAAATCGATATTTTGAAGGTTTCAAGCCCTCCTAGAGGCCGTAATGAATGTACACAAACGGGAACATTCCCAAAATATTAGATAAAAATTTTTTTTTTTCGAAAATTTCTTCTTGCATTGTGTAAAGGGATGCCTAAGAGTCCTATTTTCATAAAGCAATTCAATATTTTACACTTGGAACATAAAGCGGCGTTTAAAAGGTTAAGATATCTTGTTTAGTTTAAAATGATATTATGAATTAAGTTACAGTAAACTCCCGATTATCCGCGGAATTGGGTGGCACAAGTGCCGCGGATAATAAAAATCGCGGATAACCGCACAAAGACTAAAATGGGGGACAAATCAGGTAAAAATTGTCCTATCTCAAATTCTTAACTGTATTGATGCATAACACTTTCTGCAAACAGTGAAAATATATATAGAGTACAGTACAAATGTTTTGTATTTTTGCACAAGCCGAACATAACATCAATAACAAACAAGTGTATGTACGATGAAGAACGCACAAAAATAATAATAATAATAAAACTAAATCAAATCAATCAATCAAGCAAAAACAACTGAGTGTAAATTTACAATTTTTCAAAAAAAAAAAAAAAAACAGCCACTGGTATTCGCTTTTTTACTGCGAAAATACATGTTCGTGATTGTCGATTGATTCGCGGATAATCCGCCCCGCGGATAAACCGCTCGCGGATAATCGGGAGTCTACTGTATCTGGTTTTCAGTATTTCTAAAATATATACGCTGGCAAAAATAAACTGCACTCAAACCTGTTTTATTTAGTAGGGTCTGGTGGGGTAAAGTGGTCATAAAATCGTAGGTTTCCAACTTAGGTTTATAATAAATGCAACAAATTCTTTAAACACTTTAACTTTTTTTGTTGTTAATTTACATTGCATTATTAAAGAACACGGTACATTGAATTTTAGGAAGAAAAATATTGATTTTAGTAGTTTTATAGAACTTTCTTTTCCCTATGTTTTTATGACCACTTTACCCCATGGGGTGGGGGAAAGTGGTCATAGCATGGGGTAAAGTGGTCATAGTTAAAAATAGATGCAAAACCATTATAAAGAACCGTAATACTTGTATATTTCAGTTGTTTTTATAGCTACAAGTATATTCACGAGTACATGCGTGTATACACGTGATATACACGAGTAAACACGTTCCTATATGAGTAGATACATGTATACATCAGATACATGCATGCACGTGCCTACTCAAGTATATATGTGTATATACGAGTATATAAGCATGTATACGTGATTACCTACAGGAGTGTATACGTGTCTACATGAGTACATAAATGTGTCACATGTATATACGTGTATCGTATATGTATGTGTCACGTGTATATACGAGTATATACGCGTATAAACGAACATCATATGCACATATACACTTGTATCTCGAGAGACATATATACGCATATAAGTGTACATACATACATATACGAGTATACACGAGTTAATTCGTGGATACTTCCAAAGCGTCTTTGTACACGTCTACTCGCGTATATATAATATGGAAGCACGAGTATATAGGCATGTATGCGTGTAAACACGATTATGTACCTGCATAGACGTAAATACGTACATTTACATGTATACACCAGTACATGTATGTATACACGATAATATACGCTTATATACATGTCGGCCTACAGAGTGAATCTAAGCTCTTGGGCAAAAATCAAAGGGGTGTGAGAGGGGAGGATAAGAAGCAAAGAATCATAAGAAAGTTATAATCACTGACGCGCTATATGCACACAAAGACAGAAACTGATGGATGCAAAGCAAGGCAGAAATTTGTTGCACAAAGATGATTTTACCTAACATTTTAGTTTTTAAGAAATATTTAGAGCAGTTGTTGAAAGTTACGGTCTGTAGCAGCTCTAATACACGTATCGCAACAAAGGCGCAGCGGCTGATGAAAGTGTTTCAAAAGTCTCGTTATATATATATATATATATATATATATATATATATATATATATATATATATATATATATATATATATATATATATATATAGATAGATAGATAGATATAAATTTGTGACTTTTTTTGCATCCATCAATTTCTCACTTTGCGGGCATGTAGTGCGTCAGCATTGTGTTTGTGACCATATGTTCCTTGTTGATTCTTACTTCTTATTCTCTCCTCTAATACCTTTTAATAATTTGCTCAGGAATGTAAACTCACTCTGTATACTTTTATATCATATGCTTGTATACTCGAGTACGTACTCGAGAAGTGTCTACTCGAGTACGTACGCGTATATATAAGTGTTCTTATATAGACAAGTATAAGCGAGCATATACGTATATAGTAGAATGTATAGCTGTATAGATAAAAAATACTTGCAGATACCCATATACGTATTTATTGGTGCATTTATGTGAATACGTCTATGGACATGTCTACACGAGCAGATATGCGTATATATACGCATATGCTCGTATATTTAACCCCGTTTACTGTAAAAACAATACATATTAAGTAAAATTAATATTTAATTTGTATCTGCCTTATACCTAAAGATTAAGTGACATTAGAGGAGCAATATTCGTTAAGCCTAATATTATGACCACTTTACCCCATCTAGTTTAAATTGTTCTAAAAAATTATCTAAAATAGATTCAGCTAACTGCTAATGAGTAAGAGTTCTTGAGACATCTAGGAAGCTTCTTGTATAGTCAATCTGTTCCTAATTCTAACAAACAAAATTTCCCAAGAATGTTAAAATAGGTGTTTAAATTTAAAAATTTTTCATGTTCACGTGAAATATTTTTTTTTACCGAATAAAATTTTGCCAGTTGTAAAATTTTATATTCAAAATGTAGTTTCTAACTGCCTTACTCTAAAATAAAATTTTCAAATTTATTCGGACATTTATTTCCAAGCTATAGCCATTTATTTGACGTATGACCACTTTACCCCATTGACCACTTTCCCCCACCAGACCCTATTAGTTAAAATATGCATTTTTTTAAACTTCTATAAAACACCTTGTTTACAATGTATTTAAAAATTTTATGTTTTCTTTAGTGAACAGGAGTGCGATTTACCTCTCCCGTTTCCCACACTGAAAAGGAGGACATAAAAGCAAATTTGTTTGCATTATTTGTATTATGATACTGAAAAAATATTTTTACTTTTTCAGTAACTAAAAATCCGTTCAACATTCTTGCCAATATTTAAGATTTCAATTGGAGGCTTTTGAGTCTTGAGCAAATAGCTCCTTAATTTTTGATCAGAATCTAAAATCTTTCAATTTTTTAAAAACTTGTTTCCTCTTTTTTTTACTTCTTCCTTTTTAAAACTTTCTCTTTTTAAGTGAAAAAGACAATTGATATTTTTGGAGAGGCCTGAGATTTTCAAAATTTTAAAGATTTGAAGTTTGAATGCAATATTTTATTATATTTTGAATAGTTATTTTCGTTGTCAGAAAGTCTCAAGCAAACTAGGATATGTAATTTACTTTGTCTAACTTTTTTTTAGTGATAATTTTTGTCACTTAAACATTATTTCTAATTGGGACAAAATGTTTTTATTTTCGTGTTTAACAGACATTTTTTTCATCATGATTTCATCACAAACTGACATCAAAATGCTTCTCAATCTTTCAGATTTCAAATAGTACTAATCGGTTGTTAATATTAAGATTATATCTCTATCCAGAGATATTTCCAACATCTCTGCAAGTGTATTTCACACATTGAAAAGCTGAAATACACCTCAAAAATTTAAACACGAGTATTTTCACTATTTGTATTTTAAATTAAAAATTTAGCGTCATGGAAAATGGGGAAAATGAAATTGGAACTTTTAAGGTATTGAATTTCAGTATTTTGTTATTCGCAACTCCAACGAAACTATAGGGGGCACTGCAGTCACTGTCTAATGGCGGACGAGAAAACTAAAACAAATGCACGTGGTAACGAAGAAGATGCTAAAAGTGTTGTGATTTTTGTTCGTATGTATGATTTTTTCGCTTTATTCTTTTTAAATTAATTTTCAAAGTCTTGTGGATATTCTGGCCCACGTAGAAAGAAATGAGAATTCAAGAAGCATTACTAAATGTCAAAGATTAATGCAAACTACGTAGTTCATAGTTCTAAGCAGCTATTTCCATGATTTTGAATTCGATTTTTATCAATTCTTGATAAAATTAAATAATAATTGTGGCCTGACAAGAATAACAATTAATGCTAGAAAATTCAATATGACATTACAAATTATTATCAAAAGAAGAAGATACTTTTTTGCCTTGCTTGGCTAGCGCTTATTGTTTTGCATTTGTAGCTGAGTTATTTCTCTCGAATTCCCGAATCGGTTAATTTAAAATTTTTCTGTTTCGATTTTTCTAATTTCTGAGTTACGATTTAATTATGTCATGTTATGCAAATCATCAACAAAATTCCCATGGATATATGGTGGTAGTTTTCTTTTTCAGTTGATAGACCATTATTTCTTTTTACTTATCGAATTCTGTAATCTTACTAGCATTTTATTCCACTCATGATAAAAAATAAAAATAGTTTAACTAAAAACGCGAAATCTCGCCAAGGCTACTTTGCTCGCACAATACTAAAACTATAACCCTAAACAAATTTGGCGAAACCTTTCAGCTGAGAATAAAAGGAATAAAGTAAATTCTTTCTCGGTTAAACATTTTTCATTTTGTTCTACGATAATATATTCAAGAAAATATTTTGCATACTGTCCATTCCAACTAAATGCTGCTGTAAAATATGGTTAGTTTAATTAATTTAAGATTAAAAAAAACCCATATTCTTACAAATTCATACAAAACAATAAAATTTTTTACCTTGTATAACGTTATCCAAGTTTGTTAATCCAGAATTTTCGCTTTCACCATTTCTCAATCAACTCATATTTTAGAAGGAAATAATGAAAACTAACATTATTTTGAGAAGCTCGAGAATACTACTGAGGGACGAATTAATTTCCGTAGCTGAAAGCAAACTAAAACACATCGATTGCGTTAATAAATACTCAGAACAAACTGCCTGTGTTTACGTCAGCAGACATACGTGGAGCGCAACGTGGCAATGTTTTAGTTTTCCCGGCAGTTTTATAAATCACCGCAAGGTAGCGTACTCGAGAGCTGGAGTTGCGAGTTTTCTTAAAGTTCAAAACATCTAACATTCTAAGTACTAAAAATCAAACTAACACACATGTCTTTCTTCCCTGTCATCTTCTATTTCATTATTAGATAGTTTTTTTTAATGGAATTGAACACTCTATGATCTTTACTGTTTTCTTATATTTTACTCCTTTTTAAGAATATCAAGTCATATTTTCCTGCCTTGGAAAAAATCATTACAAAATCTTGAACTCCACCTTGTCAGTATGTTAATTTAAAAACTCTTTTGAGAAAGACTTCTAACCCAGTCATCCAACCACCTATCTCTCAGCAAAGAACTTACCAATCATTGCTATTTTCCATGCAAGCATTATCTGTATGACACCGCATGTTTTCTATCTCAATCAGAGTTACTGGTTTAAAAGTGAATATTTAAAGAACTAATTTAAACTAATTATTGAATGCCTAAGAATTGAAAACCACCTCTATTTATGCATCTTAAAGCAGGTGGGAGACATTTTGACCTTTCACCGTTCCCCTTTCTGCCCCCTCCCTCGCCTTCGTCTCCAGTTTTAGGGTGGGAGTGATATCGAAAGATCGCTTTGTATGTAGAAATGAAGATGTTTACAGCTCTTCTCAAGTACACCGCTTAGGCTTCAATCTGTTAGCAATAAATTCCTTTCCCTGGTCACATGAGACTTTCCAGAGCCAGTCTCCAATCATCTGTTTTTCTTTTTGGCCTACTTTACCAGTAAAAGTCAGACAAAGAAGCAAAAAGCATAAAGTTAGACTTAATGCATGCTTAAAATATCACGAAAAAAAAATCAGAAGTAAATAAAATAAATAAATTTAAACGTGTTTATGTTTCAGGAAATACATAATTTTTTAAAAATTTATCTACAGTGAAAATATGCATGTATGTATGCATGTATGAATGAATGATGTTGTAAAGTGTATTGTTTGAAAATTTCCTTCAGTTTTTTGCACTAATAACTAATAATGTACAGTATGCAGTGCAGTTTTAGTTATTCTTGCTTTGCTTACAAAACCTAGAAATTCTGTTTTGCCTTTGTACACTGCAAATTCATTTAAGTTTCTTAAACTGTTGATTCATATGAGTTTATTTCAAAATCTTCAGTCTTGGGCAATTTGTTTTCTTCACCACTGCTGTGTTTTTATCACTAATTTTGTGACTTAAATCTAGCTTTTTCCATTTCATCAAGCTTGATATCTAAAGTCATTAAATGTAATGCATTTGCTTGAATATCACCTTCATCCAGCAGTTCTTGTGAAACAGTTCTTGTGATTTTGCGATTGCAAGAATTTGTGTTGCAGTTGTCTACTTGGATTGTCCTGACTTCTTACTCTGACTTGGGATTTTTACCATCCCGTTGTCGTTGGTCATAGTGTCAAAAATAGTCAGAAATACCTCGGAAATTGCTAGTTTTTTTTTCATATTTACTAATAACAGTTGCATCATTAAATTTTAAAAATGTAAATACAGTGAAGCACTGTTTATACGTTTCTCTTTTATATATTTTTATCAGTTATATGTTTTTTTAAATTGGTCCCTGCAGAGTCTAATACACATTAATCTATACCTATTTATTTTTTTCATTTGTACTCTTTTTTCATACAGTCCCTTCAAAAATGTACAAATCGTGCTTCACTGTATTGGTTTAACTTTACTTTGCTAATTTTTTGATTGTATTTGCAGGGTGTTTTGGTTGATGAATTTGGTCTGCCAAAAATTCCAGCAAGCTAATGTGATTCATTTCATTCTTGTACAAATGGCTTAGTTATCTGTTGCTTACATTAAACTTCTATTTGAAATACTTTGCTATTGAAAATGTGGTAGTACATGTATCAAAGAATGTATTTTTAACCATCACCTTGGCTAAAGAGATAGTTTGGAAATTTCGATGTGTTAGGGAAACCAATGAATCCTCAAATCAAGTGTACAGTAACTGCAATGTGAAGCAGAAGAGAAAATTTACATTCTATTTCCTTGTACATTGTTAAAATAAATGATTCACAAATTCTATTCATAGGCACATTAATAAACTGATTTATTTTATGTTTTATTAAGTACTGTGATATTGTTGATTCTTATGTATATGAGAAACATTTGGAAGCTGTCTTTTCTTGAAATTGACATTTTGAGTTTTATTGCAAAATAAAAATTATTTCGGCTTTTTTTTCTGTTTTTTCTTCAACAATTTAACAGTAAATAAATACATAATCGGCATGATGCATCATATTGGAGCATACATGACCCATATTGTCAATTATTGTCAATATCTTTCAAATGAGCACTTTTCTATTAACAGCAAAAGTTGGTTTCATTTTCAAGACACTCTCTGAATATGATAATGTAGTTCAAAACCATGTGGTCATTCAACATCAAATCAACAAAAGAAAGACCTTTTAGTGTCATGTCAAGTAACTTTAATAAAATTTAAAGGGTTGATTCTGCTCATGTATTAACTGAGGAAAAAATTATATTACTTTTTTAATCCTTAGGTTTGTCTAAAAAATTCCAAAAGTAGCAAAAACGGAAATTCTGGTACTTAAAAAAATTTATTTCTTCCCAGCTCCTCTAAGAATATAGTTTTCCTAGTTGTTATTTTAAAACTCAGAATAGGATTTCATATGATATGTCAACTGGCAAGATTATGTGATATAAACATTTTAAGATCACAAAAAACATTATTTAATCTTTTCTAAAGCATGATTTTCAAAAATGAGAAGGAAAAAATACTTCCTAATACGGTCAGGGCCGGATTTGGAAGTGTGGAGGCCCCAGGGCAATGATGGAGTGAAGGCCCCTAATCAGGGTTCGAAAAGATCATCATATTTTCGAAAATATCCGATACTTTGATATATATCCAAATATTTTGATATATATGTATATATCCGATATTTTCGACCCGTGAAAGTTAGGATATTTTGTAAAAATTTTACTGTGGGGACCCCTTTGTTGTGGAGGCCCGCCTGCCCTCCCCTAAATCCGGCCCTGAATACGGTGTATATGTGGTAAAAAATTCAGACTGAGATTGCTTTGAAATCTCATTAAAATGTAATACGGCAGCTTCTGGATCACTCAGAATACAGTTGATCTTGCTTATAACGAGTGCGAAGTATCATAATATTACAACACTATAACACAGTGTTTTCCAAAGTGTGTTCCACAGAACCCTTGGGTTCTGCCGAAGGATAAGAAAGGTTTAGCCACGAGTTGCATAAAGTTATTTCCCAAAGTAATTTCAGAAAAAGAGAAACTTTCAGCGATAAAAAATGCTTCTCTAAAATGATAGAAATAAGACATTTTTAATTCAAACTTTAAATATCTTTGTATCATTACCCATTTTCCTTCAAATCCTTATTCTCTTATACCCTTTGGAAATAGTTTCGATTATGCCTGCTCAGTCATAGAAAACGAGGTGCATCATGGCCGGATAATTGAACAGTTCGGGTAATTAGAGTTCGGATAACTGGAACCCTACTTTGATATAACCCTAATTAAATTTAGAAACCAGTAATTATGTAATGAGGGGGGAATAATTCATGTCAGGGAATTTACAAATTAAAAACATCGATTTTTTTTTTAAATAACCAGAATAAAATTTTTGTGAAATTATTTCGGAAATTAGACGTTTAATGGAGCTTTAAACGGTAAAAAATATTATCAACATCTATGGAGTGATACAAGCAATAATTTAAAAAATTATAATAATATTTAAAAAAACGAGTTGATGTGTGCATCACATGACTTCCTTTTATTCCAATTTAATGTGATTTTCTCATTATTGGCAGTTTTAATGTGATTCAATAGTTTACTCTCTAAATATCACCAACAGTGGCCAAATTGAAACCAGGTTAAAAAAAAAGAAAGAATTTAAATCGCCAAATTTGTCGCCAAATTGGCGAAAAAACTTGGCGACTAAAAGACTGGCGATATATCGCCAATTGTCCCAAATTATAACACTACTTGAGTTTACATCGAAATTAACAATGATTCCCCCCCCCAAAAAGGCAATAGACCCCCTTTGGAGCATCCGAATGCAACCAAAAACTGAGGTGCACAACTAGACCCCACTAGGAGTCTAATTACCAAATTTCAACTTTCTAGGACATTCCGTTCTTGAGTTATGCGACATACATACACACATACATACGTACATACAGACGTCACGAGAAAACTCGTTATAATTAACTCGGGGATCGTCAAAATGGATATTTCGGGTGTCTGTACGTTCCTAGGCATATATCAACGTGTGATCGGGTTGAAAAATAAATCAGTCGGGGGGGGGGGGGGGTGAGCAAAACGGAAATTAAGGCCGATTTTTGAGTGAAAATTTTTTCGCGAATACAATACTTCTTTTTTTGTAAAAGGAAGTAAAAATCACCATTTTTGGTTTTGGATCAAAAATGGCCACCAGGGGGGCTTTGGGGGGGGGGGGGATTTTGGAATGCCTCGCCTTCCTAAAATATTTGTATATACAATGTCTACAAACATGCCAAGTTTCAAAATTTATCACAAAATACAGTTTCTTCCCCCGTAGCCCCCTGACTAATGGGGATGTTTTTAATGCTAATTCTCTGGATAAACACAGGTTTATATCTTTCCAGAGAGTAGCAAGGATGGAAAAACCACATTTTGCGTCCTTGCCTCCAGGTGACGTTGTTCCAAAATTTCATACCTTATAGAGTATACAGACACGTCTATGTGGTTAGGAAGACCACTACCAGCTGATCTTTATAATGAAAAATGCCGGCACATCGTGGAAACCCATAACAACTTGTAGTCATTCTGCTCTCTCCGTATATTTCGTTCCTAAAGAAAGGATGTATCGCAAGATGTGGCTGCAGAAAAGTAAGTGTAAACTGCAGGATTGCTTGCATAAACCGCAGAGATTAAAACAAACTGACCTTAACGGTTTATCACCAAATAACACCGCCTTAACAATCTGAGGAAGATGCCCTTTTTGCATGTTTGAATTTTTTATCATTAATTTTATCATTTATCATTACCGCAGAAGGGTACACGTTTATTTCTTACATGCGTAGAGGTCTTTATGGATCTAAGTTGATGTAAATGACATAACAGAGTCCATTAATTTGAAAACAAGTGATTAATATTTCCCTTTTTTTCATATTCGGGACTCTTTCGCAGAGTCCCGAAAATGAAAAAAGTCAAAAAAGTAGATAGTTTTCAAAATCTCACGAATTTGGAAACACATTGTCTCTGCCCCTATTACCATAGGCGTATCAACCGGGGGGAGCTTGGGCTCCCCCTGGAATATTTCAGACAGGCTCAGCTCCCCCGGAAAAATTATCGCTCTACAGCTTTTTGCCGTACAGTTTGCCTCAAACCTGATTTCAAAAATGTGATCTGCTTTTTCTAGGAATTTCCACATAAAAAACAACAAGCAACAAAAGTAGATGACAGATGGAGTGGTCAATGCATTTGAGTTCGCTTTCACCCTTTTCCTCCCCATATATATCATTCAAACAAATTTTTTAATTTCTTTAAGACTTAAATTTATTGTTTTTGGTGGGAAATATTGTCAAGAGAAACAACCTAAATAAGCGGCATACCTAGAAATTACTTTTCGCGGCGCATGTCATTGCTGTGATAAAGAAACGCAATTTCTAAAACCATCCCAGGTGAAAATTAAAAAAAAAACTTTGTGCCATTTATTTTGACCTTTGTAAACCGTCAGGGATAGATATTTTTTGAAGTTATAAAACTGCAAAGATAAATATCAAGAGATATCAAGATATAATCAAAGAATACTAAAGGTACTACAAGAACAAAAATTCACACTAATAAAAATCAGGGAAATCTTCATTAGACTATTCAAAAAAACCTCCATAATTGTAAAAACAGTTACAATGTAAAACACAGTTTAAACGGTGCGAGTTTAGTGAAAGGAAAATTTTTGAACAGATAATAATTTAAGAAGTTAAATTTATTCTTGTTTTTCGCTTTCTCAAAATTAAGATTTTTTTGTCGCTTACAGATATATTTTCATGTTAAAACTGTTACTTTTCATTTATTATTTCAGAAAAAAGCTCTAATAATATTTTATAGTTTCTATTAAGTATTTTTGCTAAAAAGTATCTGAACAATTTAATACATAACGAACATTTCATTTTACCACATTTCAAACGTACTGTTTTTCCGCCCTCCTCTTTCATTTATTCCCTTTTTCTAGTTCTCTGAAAATCACAATGTCTTATAAATGCTACGCAGCTAAAGCCCTCCCTTACCGCCAAAACTATTTAGAGTACCTCAAATATTGTTTTCAGGACTCCGATTTCCTGAAAATTTCCGGAAGAAAGTCCCTTAATACCTGGCCCTCCAACAACATATGATATCATATAATGTTCCGTTTTTGGGGCTTCAATTTCAAAAACTTGCTAGGCCCCTAATTCTACTAACAAATAAAATCTACAGTCGTTTTTTTTAGACAATTTCGAAAAATTACTGGCGCGCTGCTCTTGAAACCCTTCTCTCTGATATTGAAGAAGAAAAGAAAAAAAAAAAAACGCTCCTTAAGACTTCAGTTTTGAAAGTTTTCCCAGAGGAGAACAAACACTATGCCCTTTTCCCCCCTAATTGGAGATTGTCTACAATTGCGTTTTTTGGAACTTCAAATTTGAAATATTGGGAGGGAGATGTAAATCGATTCGAAAAATCAATCGAGGACAATCCCTGAGTTACATCATTTTCACTTAAGTCAACAAATCTATCTATACTAATTATATAAAGCTGAAGAGTTTTTGTTTGAATGCGCTAATATCAGGAACTACTGGTTCGAACTGAAAAATTATTTCTGTGTCGAATAGTTCATTTATTGAGTAAGGCTATAAGCTACTTTTTTATTTTTTTTTAAATCAGATTGTCCGAAATATTTGTAATTGCAAATTAAATGTTTAATTAATTGTTTAGTTTGAATTCCTAATAGATGGCGGGGTAAGTTAACTCATTGAGAGGGCGCTGGCCGACATTGTCACTAGCTGCGAGGAACCATGCCGTGCGGCTCAGACGCTACGCTATTGCTGGATTGTTGTGGTCAGCGAACTGATTTTTGAAATTTGAGACTTTTTTTCGATATTCAAGTAAATAATTTGATTTTGTACGATTTTTCTATTGGGTTCTGTTTTCCTTATTTCTTCAACGTTTGTTTTTGCTCTTATAGTTGAATATAGTTACTTATCTAAGTAAACAATTTGATTTGCCGTATTATTCAATATTGTTCTTTGTGACGTTTTTAGTAAAGTATTGTTTATTTGGAGAAACATTTTAACTAGCAGAAAAACCCTCTTCACTCGCTAAAGGGCAGGGTTACGGTAGCGTGTTTGCTTGACGCGTTAAGTGATGAACTATACAGTTGAAGGATTATTTTGAGTTTTAAAGCTACTGTTAATCATTTTATGTGTTTTGGCGCATATTTTTAAATTCCAAAGAGACTTTAATAGGATTTTTGAAAAGGTGTTCGCGTTTTAGTTGAAGAAAAATGATAATTTCACAACAGAAGGGGGGGGGGGGGCATGGATTTTTTTTTTATTCAACGGACTTCTTTTAAATTCTTAGCACGGGCATCGCCGTGCGGGTACTACTAGTATGGTAGATATATAATCGTATTTTCAAAACATCAATTTCGAAACATTTTCAGGGACAAACATTTTTTCCCCTCAGCATCACCAAACATTGCGTAAAACTACGATTTCAGAACTAGAATTTCAAAAAATTCCGGGGGAAAACCCCTGGATCCCTCAATTTTTACGTGCTCATCTTCGAGTACTGAGAGTCCCCTTTTCAAAACCGGAAGTTTTATCACCGAACCCCCCATGGGCAATGATATTAAATATCATTGGAAAAAATGCTGGGAACGAGAGATAGAGAGATGGAAGCATCGATGCTAATTTCATACGAAAAAAAAAAATTAAGTCTGCAACCCCCCCCCCCCTTCCAAATTATTTTCTGGTTGCGCCACTGCTTCTACCCCTTGGATCCCGTACATTTCCTACTATAAGCCCCAGTTCCCCCTACTTTTTACAAAGCTCCTACGATTCTGCCTATTACAGTTGTAACAAAAGCAAAAACACATTTTTTAAGGTAATTTTGGGCTCTTTAATTTAACAACTGATGTGATGATTTTGCTTTCAAGAAAAAAAAAGTGAGATATAAGACGAAAGTTAAAAAAACGGAATGCAAGATAAACCGAAAAAATGGAATTCCAAGATAGTGGCACGAGCCCCCGTCAAAACCCATCTACCACCGGGGACCTTTAGTATGTTCGTTAGGAGATCTTCTTGTGCATGTGTACCAATTTTTATAACTAAACGTTTAATTTTCATCCTCATTTCGGGTCTTCGTTTGCTGGACTATGGTGGGGGAGGGAGAGAAAGAAAAGATCATCTGCATATATTTTTGTCTTTTTGCATTACTCACCTTCTTCCTCACCCATCTGCCCTCTAATTTCAAGAAGTAAAATCCTCCTAATAACCTGCACTACTTCAGACCGAAAAGAGAAAAGAATCATATGAAATAAATCTTCGAAGGGATCCAAAAATGGAAAAGAGCGAAAAAATGATCAGTTTTCCGAAAATTCACTAATTTTGAAATTTAATTTCTCGTTAGCTATTATAGATACAATAAAAGTAAAAAAAAAATTTTTTAAAGATAATTTTATTTTCTTTAATTGATCAAATAACAGTTTTGTTTGCAAGTAAATAGTTTTTGAGATATAAGACAAAAACGAAAACGCGCACTTTGATTTCAAAATGGTCGTGCGAGCTCTTTCCCTACCACCGGGGACTTAAAGTGCCCTCACCTGCTTTCCAGTTTCAATAAATCAAATCCCCATAATGATTTTCACTATTTCAGACTGAAGAGAGAAAGGAATCACATCAAATCAATCACTAAGGACGCTCCAAAAACAGAAAAGAGTGAAAAAATTGTCAGTTTTTCAAAAATTAACAAACTTTGAAATTTAATGTCTCGGAAACTATTATAGTTACAATAAAAAATAAAAAGTCATTTTAAAGATAATTTTACGTTCTTTAATTCATCAAACATCAATTTTGTTCGGAAGTAAACAAGAGTTTTGGGATATTAGACGAAAACTGAAAAAAACACATCTCTCTCTCTCTCTCTCTCTATATATATATATATATATATATACATATATATATATATATATATATATATATATATATATATATATATATATATATATATATATATATATATATATATATATACATATATATATATATATATATATATATATATATATATATATACATATATATATATATATATATATATATATATATATATATATATATATATATATATATATATATATATATATATATATATATATTAAGGTGGTTCTTATTTATATGGGAAATTTTTTTTTTAGGAATTCAACAAGTGACGCCCCCTAGTTTTGTGACACTATAATAAAAAGTAACGTGTGCAAAATTTGAACTCGATCGGTCAATAATAACACGTGCCCCTAGGCTGTTGAACTTTAACACTTTTGATAATTTTCTCACAAATCTTCGAGTTTTTACTTCAGACCCAGTACATCGTTTCTCCTAGGTTTACAAAATATTTTTTACAGTGAGGTAGCACTAAAATTAATCTTTTTAATTACTTTATATCATTTAAAGATTTTACGTTGAATAAGAATGAAATAATGCTTTAGAAACTTTCCTTAATCGTACGCTTTTCTCAATGTATCTCGATAGTGTGTATTTTTGTCCGATAGTCTTGGACGGTCTGTAAAATAAATTGCTTTGTGACACATATTTGGTAAATTAGTTGTGAAATTCTTCGATAATTGTGCTCCTCTTTTAGTTGTATTATTCACAATTTTCAGTATTTAACGATCTCTCTTCCCTTTAAATAGCTTCCTTCATTTTGCCGTGAATCAGGATCAAATAGGAAAAAAATCTTTTAGTATTTGTAACTTATCAAACAGTTTTATTGACTCGTAATTGATTCTATAAAGAGGAAGATCTTTACTAAGGAAGTATTCCAAATCATCTACTGTTATCTGAAATTTGTTAAACAGTCATCAGACACGTCTTCCTTATCACAAGCATTTTTTGGACTAGTCTTTTCCTATCTTCAAAGTTAATTCCTTCATCCAATACGGACAAAGCTACTAGTTTATCCCCTAAATACCATAAGTAATTTATGAATTTTCCAATCACTGCTTCTGCTGCATGTTTGTCGTCATTTTGTACGCTGCTAGTTTTTCAGACAGATTATATTATTCAAAAGAGCCTTGATTGGATTGCTGCGAAAAAACATATCTTCATACAGCATTTAATTGTAAAAAAGCTTTGTACAACAGCATTGAAGTGCTTTTTTTTCAGGTAAGGTCAGTTTAAATTGTTTCCTAAATATAAAAATTTTCAAACAAAAATTCCTTTTGCCACCCATGTGGCTCAGGGATAAGCTCCAGGTTGCCGAAAACATATCCCTGTTGGAGGAAATTCATCAGGAAATATTACTACAAGTTATGAGAATTCTCTGTAATCTTTCTCAATTCCGCTTTTTACGAACAATAATATGTCATCAACTTCGTCTTTTAGAATTTAAGTGGTATGTGTGCCGCCTGCCTTGTCTAGTGGTCAGAGATGTCTGACTGCGACAGGAAGGTCCGGGTTCGAATCCCGGCTCGGGCATGGACGTACTTTCTCTCTCCTGTCCTTGTCCTTCCTTTGTGTGAATGTGTTGTGCTGTGAATGGTTGCCTACTATATAAACGGGTCCTTATGGCATGTGTGTACTGCAGAAGTCGGACTTCCCACCAAATTACGGTACAGTTGGAAAAATGAAGCAACGCACCCCAAATTGCCAACTTAGCTGGCAAACGACAACAACAACGAGTGGTATCTGTACTTGATTGAAATGTTATAAGTTCTGAATGATGGAGATCTTTCTACAAAATTTTGAAGCGCTTAAATAATTGAATATCTGATCTAGAACTAAGAAAGGCAAGAACTTCTTTAAGGACACACTCTGCAGTACAATTTCAAGTGCATGATGATAGCAATTCAAATGTAATATATCACCGTTCAGTTTTTGCTCTAACAAATAGCATGCACAATTTATACGGTTGGTGCTACAAGTCGTTGTATCAAACATTACAGTTAGAACAGTTAGCAATAAAGAGGATATCATATACACTGTAACAAATTTCGGAAACGTTTCTGGATATATCAGAAACGTTTCCGAAATAGTAGGAATCCTTCATCCAATAGCGAACTCCTCAATATTCAGAAAGCTTTTTGTTATTTCAAGATATCTAGAAGCGGAAGTGATGACGCAACGCTTCGAAACCTATTTCATCCTTCCAACACAGGCGCCAATGAGTCGGAAATAACGAGAACTTCTTTTTTTCTTATCTATGGTTGCTGCAGTCAGCAACTGTTTAGCATTGGATTGCTTGTTATTTCATGCCTAGAGAGTAGTAAAATGTGTCGAAACTAATTTTACGCCTTTGCATTTTGGACTGCCCTTGATTTTTTAGACGATGTACGCAGCTATTAAGTTAGTTAATAACCATTTGCTTCTTTACAATTTCCAATGCGACCATAATTAGATATATATTGTGTGTTTAAGCGTGAATAGTTTCAACACCCGTGTTTATACTTAATGAAACGAAACCCTTTGGATTACTTATTCAGTTGTAATGGAGGTACTTAGATTTTCTTCCGCTCATGTTCACTTGTAAGTATTAATGAATATTTTAAAACATGTTGTTATATACATTTATATTTTTGTTGATTTGCATTTGATGAGGCTCCAATTGTAACTGTTTTTGGGTTTATCGAATTAATTTAAAGTTATCCTACATACCTATGTGCGCGGTGTACTATTTGTTGTAACTAACTGAAACTGATTAATTACGCAAAAGAAGTAAGATTTATATTTGAGAAGCAATCAAAGAAAAGTTATTTCGAAATACTTAGATGTACATACATTTTGATTCAAAAAGGAAAAAAAAATCAATTGTTTAATTCATTAGAAATATGGTAATGCAAATATTTTCTTGTATTGTAATATGCTTCACAAAAAATGTGCCGGTATAATTTATCTTTTTTTATTATAATTAATTCATTCATTTAAAAATATTTATACCATTAGAAAATGACCATGTTATCTATTAGTAAAAACATAGTTATGAAATTAATTCATCTGCTTATTCATTTTGTTAAATGTGGTTAACGATAAAAAAATTCCTTGACATTAGTTCCGAAAATAACATTTCCTTCGGGGATATACTAGTTTAATGTAGGACAGTCAGGAGGAATGAGTCAGTGGCAAAAATGGAACAGTTGCATTTACATGCTGAAATAAAAAGTAATATTATTTCATGTCATCGTTTTAAAAGTGATCAGTTTTTAAATACTATGTTATTAATATGCAATGCACATATGGTGAGAAGACGAGGGGCGTTCACCACGCAGATTGTGCCATTGACATTTTCAAGGGGTTGCTTTTTTTCAAGGTGGGAGGCGCTTTATATCATTTTATGGGTGCACCATCACTCTTATGGTGTGGGGGGGGGGACTCTCGTATATATGAAATGGAATAATCATGTAATAGAGTTCAATGTTTTAATAAATAAAATATATAATGCATTTTGCGCACACTCTAAATCAGTAACCTATTTTGATTAAGTATCTATATTTGTGATAAACTGGAAAAGGGCAAGAACAGAAGAATAAACCCGAATGGTTCCAGCAGGGGGACTTTGGTGTCATATTTAAATTCATCAATTTCTCTGTTGGTACTTTTCGGTACACTTTGTTCGTCAAAGAAATTGACTTGACATGAACGAATTTCGGAACGCAAAGTGTAGTTAAGTTCTGTCAAATTTTATCCGAAAATAAAAGCTATCAAGTTTGATACAAGATATGTTTTTAAGTTCTGCATTAAAAATACAATATGTTGATAATTTTGTCTTGAAAATATTGAGAGAAAACTGAAGTTTAATATTGTTTAACAAACAATCCCACTTTTGAGAAAGTACTCCCCTTCGCTCCCCCGACGATTTTGTGATTATGAATGAAACTACTATATTATTTCATAATTTTTCAAAAATTTATAACTGTGCATATGTTATGCTGTTAACCATGCTATTTGTCATTAGAAATTCAGAAAAAAAAAATCCACGAATGATTCTAAAATTGCTTGTTTCATTGCTCTTAGATATGAAAAAACTGAAACTGATATGGCATGCAATACTATAGTAAAGAATTATTTTTTAGAAAAAATCACGGAAAAAGGATTCCGAAATTCTCAGAAACGTTTTTGAAAATTGTTTGGAGAATTCCGAAATACTCGGAAACGTTTTCGAAACTTTCATGAACCACAGCTGCACGGAATACTCAGAAACATTTCTGGAAATTACGGAAAGAGGATTCCGAAATACTCAGAAACGTTTCTGAAAATTACAGAAAGAGGATTCCAAAATACTCAGAAACATTTCTGGAAATTATAGAAAGAGGATTCCGAAATACTCAGACACGTTTCCGGACATTACAGAAAGAGAATTTCGAAATACTCAGAAACGTTTTTGAACATTTCATGAACCGCAGCTGCACGATATACTCAGAAACGTTTCCGAATTTTTTTTACAGTGTACAATTGAAGAAATATCTAAGGAATTCCGAGTAGCTGTTCAATATTAGGACCTGAAGCTATCACGGTAATCCTGTTGGCATTCTTTTTCCAGTTACATCTGGGTGTAGCTTTCTATCCCAGTGAATAACTACAAAATCTAAATTTAAATTCATGAAATTTAATTTTACCTCTCGAAGATTTTCTTTTGCTCTCTTAAGGAATGTACGATTGATCACTAGGTCATTTGGATTTAAATTTACTGCATCTACATAGACTGTAAATAAATGAACAACATCTTTATCCCTAATATGGCATTTGTCTAACAGTGATGAAAGACGAGCAGATATCAATAGTTGTCAAGCTGTTTTGCACTGTGGTAGACCAGCTGTAAAAAACAAAAGTTCAACAGGTTAGGATAGATACCCATTTCGGTTTCTAAATCTTGCGAATCGCAAGTATTTGATGATAATAAAGGACTATGTACTGAAATAGAAAAAAATTAATTTAAAGTATAGATTTCTACATTGTTCCGATTTGAATATATTTTTTTAATTTATATTTTAGCTATGGAAAATACAGTATATTTTTATGTTAGGAGTAATCGAGGATTTTTCGAAATTTATATTTTAAAAATTAAAAATTGCATAAGCATTTAGGTATGTTTATAACTAAAGAACAGAGAATTAAAATATAATTGCAAATACTTATATTTATAGCATTGAAACCTTGCGACTCGATTTGCCACAAACTATTACATACACAGGGAATTTTGTAAATCAACACCCCATAGACCTGGAGGAGGCAATTTGTTGTTGTCAAAGATCGTTCATTAATGGCCTAGGCCATTCATTAATAGCCTATAGAATCCCTTGTGTCCATCTTGATGGGAAGAAACGTTCCCCTGCCGCTTGGTTGGAACAAGCGCAGAAGAGCGGTACGCTTGACCCAAGGCCATTGGTGTACATTTTATTCTCTGTAACATGTTAAATTTTACAGAATGAAAGTGAGATAATGGTCGGTCTTGAAGTAGCAGCACCTATTGAGGTTCAAAATTACTTTAAATATAAAACGTTAGAATATTTTTACACAAAAATGAGAAAATCCGCAATTGTTTCTTCGAAACTCAAAGAAGGGGGCCCTAGGGGCACGTGTTAATATTCATGGATTGACTTAAAATTTTTCAAGGATCATTCATTTGTACAATGGAACAAATTGAGGGGGCGTCACGTAAAATATCTGCAACTTCAAAAATAAGGACCACCCTAATATATATATATATATATATATATATAAATTCTAGGTGGCGCTGTGAGCTCCCCTTACCACCGGGGACTTTTAGTATGTTCATTAAGTCATCTTCTTGTACGTATGTGCCAATTATCAAAATTACATGTTTTTTTTGTTTTTTCAAACCGTTCATTGACTAGACTAAAATATGCCACACACTTCTTAGTGAACTATTTTTTTTTTCTTGCTGAATTACTCCTTCTCAAAAAGAAAAAAAAGTGCAGTTTCTTGAAAAGCAATAAAATTTTTACAGGTTGTTGAACAGAAGAAGTAATATCATGCAATAAACAGCGGAAAACAAAAAATTGGTTTTTAAATAAGCAGTATCTTATAGTCCTGGCCCCACAATGTAGTCCCGTAAAAATTTTTAGGTCCAGAGAATTTCTCTTTAGAATCTTGATCTGTAGGTGTTCTAATATGAGAATATCTTGGGTAGACATGTTGAATCCTGCGCGAAATAATTTTACAGGCCATCAAAGAAAGCGGCCATTTTGGTTCACTTGCTCATTACGTTTTTCTCAACGGGCGTACCTACAAATTTACTTTTAGTTTTGAACTGCAGTTTTTGGAGTTTAGGAAGTCAATTAATGTATTAATTATGTCATTAAAGCCGCTCTAGCTGTTTACACTATTTTACGTGGAGATATCTCTGACATTTGTTGTTGAATATTCTGGTTACTAAAACGTGTACAAAAATTAATAACTAATCTAAAATGCTCATTTTAAACTCATGTTTATCGCATACATGTTTCTTCAACAACACAATAAACGAAAAGTACAATATTAGTTACTTTTAAAAAAGGTTACGATCTGTTTTTGCATTGCATGTTATTGCACTACGACGGACGTCTGTATCATTTGATGCCGCAACCACTCCTTTTGAACAATTTTTATCAGGCCAGTCTTTGGAAAAATTCGTAGATCTGCATCTTATAATGAGTTATTCTAATTAAGCTCTTTAATTATCTGTCTCAAATCTCCAATGAAAAGTATTGCAGATTGCTTTTTCATTAACTGTTAAACCGCTAGCAATCGCTGGAAATGTGGCATTTTAGGACATTTCTTTGCGTGCTAGTTACAGGGTCGGATCAAGGAGTCGGAGACCCTTAGGCATTAGAAGTGATGGGGCCCCCTAGAGCCATCGCGAGGTCAGAAAACAGGAGCGGGGGTCTGTAGCATCTAAATTTTTCACACCCAACGCGCAACACATATATTTTTATTGAATACAAACAAGGAAGGAGCACCCCCCCCCTTTTTTTTGAAGAAATGTAACTCTTTTTTTTGTATTTGCAACTTTGATATTTCTTCGGGCCCCTCAGGACCTCGGGGTCCCTAGGCTACTACCTACATTGCCTATTTGGTAATTCGGTCCTGGCTAGTTATTGTAAATTTTCCTTATTTGATACTGAAGACCAGAAATTTTCTACCTGCATAGGTACTATAGTTTTTCTGCCAATTACAGCAAGGTTTGTTGTGCCCTTAGTTGGTTCTCTTCTCATCCTTTCAGATTATTTCACAAAATGCTGCAAATAACTATCGAACATAACATGAAGTTCATGAAAAGAGCATACAGAAATGAATCCATGCAGAACATTGCTGATAACTTCGCTAAAAGTTTTCTTTATTCAGCGGACTTGTCACATGAAATATGTAACGAGGGCAGTTTTTATTAAGGTTACTTTGCTAAATAAAAAATGTTCCGGTAATAGATATTTCTGCAATCTAGCTTGGTAGGTGAATCACAATCACCAGGAGCGTGAAAAGAGGGAGGGGAGATGAGAAACATGTTGGCCTGGGCCTTAGCCTGAAGGGGGCCCAATACTTTTAAAACTAGGGGTGAAATATATGGGTAAACAATATGGAACGGGGCCCAGAAAAGTAATTTGTGACGGGACCCAAAATTTGTGTTCACGCCCCTGACCATCACATAATGTGTTCGTTGGAAACAAGCCGTTAGCTAAAATATTTTTAACGCATTCTCCCCCTTCTTTCGCTATTTCCATGTTTCTGCACCCTTGTTAAAGTTGATTCTTTCCCATTAGCTTAGAAGTGATATTTTATAAAGAACTGTGCGCATCAAAGCATGGTAAGTTGACTGTCGAAAGTAAATCAGACAATTTTTGAAACAAAATGTATCCAGTCTAAACTGGCGGTACTATTCTAATCAATGATTCATGATATCCATGATGCTGAGAAGGCGAATCTTGACACTACCATTCACAAGTCGTTTAGTGAGAAGGCTGTCAAGTTGCTGTTTCAGAAATCTCATAGGGATTTATATAATGATACATAAAATCAACAAGTCTTTTGACATTTTCATCAAAATACTGGCTACAATTGCCTGTTAAAAAAATGAAGCGGGACACTCTCACAGTGATCCATTAAGTGAGAACTAGTAAGACCACGAAACACATTGCATATCATTAAATTTTCATGATACTCTAAATACCACTCGGCAACATACTTTTTCTCGTCTGCCCTGCAATTTCTCCGACACTTTTCTGTGACCGTTGAATCGTTTCTTCCAACTTAATCTCTGACTTCAAAGCATTGAATTTAATATTCTGTTTTTTAACAACAAATTTACCTTGAATGAATTTTTCCCACAGGGAGGGACACTCATTTTCTAGCGACCTTATCCTCTCTACGTACCATGTTGCATAGTAGATAAAGGATGCAATCAAATACACGAAAGACTGGAAACAATAATTTAACAGTCTGAACGTATAATTTGTAATTTTCTTCGCGATCAGCAATAATCAAGTGTTTTACAAGTGATACCAGTGAACGAAACACTTCCCAATACCAGCACAGTTTTGATTTGTTACTACATCCCTTAACAAAAACTCAATCTCTGTTTTCAAGCTTTCAATATTTGTGCGTAACGATTGAATCATTATTTGACATTTTTCCTCATCATTTGACCCAAGAGCATTCTGAACCATCTTTACTCGCTTAGCAGAACGTCTCTTGTAGTATAAATCCAACATCTTATAGTGATTTTCTCAAGATTCTCAATGATTTTCTGCAGCTTCTTATGAGCTAAAAGCAGCAGCAAGTACGTTTGGAGATTATTGTCTAGAAAAAACCAACAAAGAGTCATTCTTTCTTTCAGAAGCCCAGAAAAGAATCCTTTCATTATACTTTGTTACGAGAAATAGTTTTATTTCATTAATATAAACCAATGATGCATTTTCATCTACATTGAACATTAAGTCTTTTATTTCTGAAAGAATAAACCCATGCCCAGCATTTAAAAGATGCTTTAATATTGCACAGTTCAAATTTTGAGGATAGATGCTGCCCAGACTGTGCATTGGTTTCTCGCTCATACTTTTGAATATAAGAACTTACACAGTTTGGATGTGCATATAAACTCGCAGCAGAAAGATTCATATCGCTGTTAAGATTTACTACTCTGTCTTAAAACTTCGTCTTAATTTGGTTCTCCTTCAGTACTTTCTGATTTTTCTTAAACATTGTTTTCACTTTCCAAATAACTTGTCTGTGCATTTTTTTCTACCACACCTCACCTTAGCGTGTATTTCTTGTAGCACTAGTTGCTGCAATGACACACTATATTTTCTTGCAGCGTTTTTCAATATTGCGTATTTCAGGAGCTTCACGAACTCGTTTTTGTCGGAGAACATAATTTTTCTCTTGATTCCTTTTGAAAACTACATATTCGTTTGTTAAAACTGTCCCCAAGATGCCTTTAATTGCCCACTAAAACTTTCTGAACTCAGTTTAGAAATATCCATTGCTTAAACAGTTATTTGTCACAGAAAAACATGAAACAAAAAGTTTTTGGAACTGTGGAATATTTTTACTCGAAAACAATTACTTTGATAGCAGACGATGAATAACCTTGAACAGTGGTGGAGCAAGGGGGGAGGTTGGGGGGTCGGATGAAAAATAACCCTATAGCCACTGGTTTTAACATGAATGCAAATTTTAATACAGTAGCTTATGCATATGAAAGGGCTGTTTTGATCAACAAATCCCTTCATATGGTATTTTTGATCAAAAAGTCCCCTTCATAAGGTATTTTTGATCGATAAAACCCATTCAAAAGGTTTTTTCATCCAAAAAACCCCTTCAAAATGTATTTTTGATTGAAAAAAACCCCTCCAGAAGGTTATTGCTGACTGCGCTATTGACCTTGAAAAATATTGATTTACACAAAGGATTTTACACTTTAAAATCGTTTGGTTTCATTAAGAGTTATTAATTTTTGTACACTTTTTAGTAACTAGAATGATAAACAAAAAACGTCGGAAATATCTCACGTAAAAATTGTGGAAATAGCCAGAGCGGCTTTTATGACGTAACTATTACATTAATCGACTTTCTAGGCCCCAAAAATTTCAATTCAAAACTAAAATTAAATTTATAGGTACGCACGTTGCGAAAAACGTAATGAGCAAGTGAACCAAAATGGCCGCTATCTTTGAGGTCCTGTAAAATTACTTCGCGCAGGATTGAACATGTCTACCCAAGATATTCTCACATTAGAACACCTAGAGATCAAGATTCTAAAGAGAAAATCTCTGGACCTAAAAATTTTTACGGACATACATTGTGGGGCCTGGAATATTATATTTAAACGAGCAATTCTTGTGGGTATGTATATATTTCGTATCTCGAAAACGGCTCTAACGATTTGGATGAAATTTTGGATTTAATTGTAAATTAGCATTCTAAGTTGATCTACATCAGTGTTTTTTCTGTAAAAACGCGATTTTTTACAGAAAAAGGTTTTTTAATACAAAGTTTAATTGAGTTAAGCCTTGAAGTAAACTGTGAATTGACGCATCAGGCAGACGATTTGCAACCATAACAATGAAAATTTGTCTCTTCTCGCTTTAAAAGTTTTAAACTTGCTTAGGGTTGCCAGGCTTGGCTGATATGGGCCTCTTTGGCTAATTTCAAACACACTTGGCTGAAAACAAATTCAAAAGCATTATGTAAGTCGATGTAAGGCTTCTTTCTTTTTTAAGTGAAACTATTGCTTGACCGTCCTATTTTATTTCATTTATTTATTTTCTTTCTACACTTCAAATAGTTTAACATGTTTTTTAAATCACGCATCTAAATTTTATTTCGAAAAAACGTATATCTTGAGACTGTTTAGGTTTTGTTAAGACAGTTGTTATCATTTGTTGGAATGGTTTGTGGATCATCAGTTTGGATGGATATCATGCTGTATGTAGCATTTTCTGGCGTAAAGTGACCAACTACACTAAAAGTACTTATTCAAAAAGAAAATCTCGATTGAAATAAAATAGTGAAACGCATCATAGTATGAAAGTAAGTATTCCGTTAAAAACCGATTTCACCACAGCAAAACTGGCTCTAAGGTCAAAATATTTTAATTACTGACAAGAAAATTGTATAGTGGAAACAAATGTGACAGATAGTTTAAAGCAAAATGTTGATTTAGTTATATTCAGAATCTTCTTTGTTTGGTACTTTGGTGTTATAAGAAGGTCGAGTGCTTAATATTTCGTTAACGTGAAGCTTTTCAAGCATATTTGGAAAAGTATTGAACCTTAGAAAAACACGAGCTGACAAAAAATAATTCTTTTAAAACCGAGCGAGGCTCGGTCGTCCAGGCACTAAACAATAATGTCGCTAACTCGTGCTAAAAATCTATGGTTGTGTTCGATGAGCGAGCGGTTGCTCACCGGTCCGTTGATGACATGACAGATAATGACGTCAGCTCCAATGCTTTAGCATAGGTTGATGTCATTTGCTGCCACGTGATTAACCGGCCGGTCGCGCTCGTCGAACTCAAGTCATAATTGCAAACGTATATCAGTCGGACCATGGCCCCACTTAACTTTTATAGGCCGTGAGAACCGCTGAAACTCATAGCAACAAAGAGGGCACTACTGGGAGCCCCTGTTTCCATTTCGTTGCCATTGATTGGTGGATGCAGGGGTTTCCTGCGGCGCCTCTAGCGGTCAAAATAGGCGACGTCTAATCAAAAATAAGCAAACTGTGAAACGTTGACATTGTTTGGTGGATGCTTAGCTGCACCGGTTTAACACAGAAAAGTAATAAATTGCCATGGCCCGTTAAGCGGGTGACCATCTCTATTCTCTACCGGAGATGCAGACTCATTTTTAGAAATTTAGAGCATTTTCATGATCGAAATGACGTAATGAACACCAAACGAACATAAGACATACCAGCTGCCGAAAGGAGGCTGTTTTTATATCCATCGTACTAGAAAATAGCCTGTCAAGGGATGACGGGTGAAAATTGCTTCTATATTTGAACGAAGCAATTGCCTGTTTGGTGATATTTTGATGGTTGAAATTGTAACCCTAACTCCAGTGAATTAACCCTAAGCTCCAGTAGACATTCTCCTAAAATGAGTCTTACAAGTAAAACAGTAAAGTTACCGGATCCAGTTCAGCCTTGTCAAAATAAAGCATTATCATGCATGTCAAACATTACGAAAAAATATTATCAAATTATTATGCCTTAGTGCGAGTTTCATTGCTGATGACGTCAGGAGTGTTACTCGATCGTTCGCTATTATATATTATGAGGATTACGCATGAATTAGGCAACGTGAAACTATGAAATAATTTACTATGGAACTGCTTTCATATTTTACTGCAAAAAACGTGAATTCTGTTGATAAAACTTCTCTGCTTCTGAAGTTGTACTTATTTTACTGTGCGTTACTTATTTTTAAAATGTGTTGTAGAATAGAATGTCACCGTTGAAATTAATTCAGGAGAAAAAAAAAAAAAAAAGAAGAAATGACTTTTTTTTCACCAAAATGTTTCAAAACAACGACTCCAAAGCACCTTGCGAATTTATTTGTTTCTATGTTTAGAACATTTATCCTCGTGTCTGAATGGTGGAGCTAAACAAAGCTTTTTTGAAGCAAACACATCATTTATCCCTTTATTGGTAAAGACAACGGCTCTATTGGGAATTCGCAAATTGCTTGTTTGCAATAAGCAAAAGAAACAACAGTTGTGAGTTTATTTAAGGGGAAAAATCACCTTTCCGGGCATTTTTTTTATATTTAAAGAAACATTCTTGAATACACATCAAATTTGAAGTGGTTTAGCAGTTATTGCGTGAGTGTGTGTGTCTGGGGGGGGGGGAGGGGGTCCAAAAGTAATTTCTGGAGGGGGCCGGCGAGTAAAAGTTGCTTTTCCGTTGAAAAACTTTTCACTCGAAGTTTAAAGATTTTTTTTTTTTCAGGATTCCTTGAAAACTAAGTTAATTTACTTTAAATTACAGAAATTTAAATACTAAAAAACTTGAATAATGCGAACGAGGACGTACATATTTAAAAACATTTTAAGTCAACGAATTTTTTTAATTCCACCCATAATTTAACAGTGAAAGACATTGTCATAACAAAAACACGGTGATTATGGTCTGACTCTGGTAAAATGATGCTTGACCTTGGACGAGCTTATTTTTAATTGTGTCGAAAGAGAAGAAAAACCATGTCAATGGCCAGAGCGGGGGAGGAGGACTACTGCCGGTCCCTAGAAGATAGAAGAGAACCTCTGACCTCTACGCTCTTTCCAAAATGTCACCGAAGATAATTTAAAATTGCAATTTTATTACTCCAATTTCGAAAAATTTCGAGGGGAGATACAAAACCGCTTTTTCTGCCTTCATCGGACAAAAATGAGCATCAAATGTATTTTTAGGGGGCGAGGAGGATTATAATTTGAAACAATTTCCGAGTTTCGTACTATGGAGGGGAGGTAACTAAAAACCACTATCTTGTTACGCCTACAGTGTCTCCCAAAAGTGTTCGTACACCTTGAAATTTTGTAGTAAAACCAAAATAACGCAAAACTGAATTTGAATATGAAGTTCAATTTTTTTTTCACACCATTCCTATGCCATTATAAATAAAACCCAGTAGTTTTTTTTCAAAATATTGCCAGATTTTATTTTTGAAATTTGTCAAATAATTAAGAGACGGAGAAATAATGCGTCACAAAAGTCATCGTACACTCACATTTTTTCGAATAAATTCATGATTAAAACTATCATATGTCATTTTTTTATTATTTTTGCATTATGTTGACCCTTTGAAGTCATTTGGCTTTAATTTTTTGTTTATTTATTCCTTAATATTGTGCTTATTACTTTAAAATGACTGGTATTTGAAAAACACCACAAACACCATTTGAAATTTGAATTGTTTCCTCACAGTAGCGGTAAATTGGTTTGAAATGTCTCGAAATTAGGTAATTTACGTTATTTTATAGTGAAGTGCTTGATAAAATGCTTTAAAGACAAGAATTGGATCGAAAACACGGTAAGAAAAGGTCAACCGGCAAAGTTAACAATGCGTGATCGGAGGTTTACAGTTAAAAAAAATTATGAAAAATACACATTTGAGTGCTGAAAAAATTTCTGCAGAATTGAACGAAATATTTTACGTTTAATTTTCACCTCAAATTGTTCGCCAAGTTCTCTGATTAGCTGGATTAAATGGGACCTCTTCCTGCAGAAATTTTTTTGTTCGTGCGAATAACAGTAAGCTTACGCTTTCTGTCGCAAAATCAATGATAAATAAGCTCAAAACGTTTTGGAACAACGTCTTACTTATAGATGAAAATAAATTCAACATTTTGGGTTAAATTGTTGTATAATTGTAAATAGAAGAAAAAAAATAGGAACTTAATCTGAAGAACTTAGTTGCATCAGTTAATCAGGACGGTGAAGTTGTTTGAGTGTGAGGGTGCATTACAGCATCAGGACTTGGAAATTTGGAATTTTTTGATTAAATAATGAATCATGCTGTTCATTTAAATATTTTAAAAAACAATTTTAAACTATTAGCCCAAAATTTGGTAATCGGAAACAACTTTGTTTTTTATCGAGATAATGATAAGCAGCACACGTTTGCGTTTGGTGCCTCAAAAATTGTCCTTAAGCTTAGAAATACCCCCTCAATCTCCAGATTTGAACTTAATGTAACATATTTAGAGATACCAGGGGGCTAGATTACGAAAATGCGGCTTTGAAACGAAAATAGAGTTAGAAACAGTAAGACTCAAACTTTGGTTGAACACTTACTCAGAAATTACGCAAAAAAAGAAAAGAAAAAACAATGAAATCTATTCCCAGACGTTTAAAAGCTCTTGTTGATACTGCATGATGTTCTACTAAATAATAACTTTGTAAAAAGTTAGATTATTTTCTAATTTTTTGACATTTTTTCAAAGTGTACGAAGACTTTTGTGAGATAAAATTTCCGGCAATTTTTGGTTTTTGATTTTTTAAAAATTATGTTTTAATGTTTTATTAAAAATTTTCTTGTAGTTTTGTTAAATATAGACCATAGATCTTATAATAAAATACCTATTCCGAAATATTAATTCTAACCAATGGATAATGGCCTATTTCATTGAAAGTCGTAGGTGTACGAACACTTTTGGGAGCCACTGTATGCTTGCCCCGCCCAACCCAGAATCCATGCTACGCCCATTGTGTACATGAAAAAGGCTTACTTAACTCTACTCAAAAACAGGAATAGTTTTATTTTTAGCCTATTTTCCCAGTAAAAGTCAGAAAAATAAGAAAAAATCATGAAAGAAGGCTTAATGCATCTTAAAAATACCGCGAAAAAAAAAAAGTCAAAAATAAATAAAATAATTAAGTAAATATCGAAAAATTAACAAGAAGTTCCGTCTTTGTCAAAAAAAAAAAAAAAAAAAAAAAAAAAAAAAACGTCTGCGCATATCTTTATGTAGAAACATAAATGACTTCGAATTTCGATTTCGATTCCGAGTCACAACTGACTACAACTGTATTTATGTCGAGGACTGCATACTAAGTGCCTTGCCTCTATTATTTTTTATACCGATAGATGGCAGCACCATCACCAGATCGAACAGTTAATGAGAATTTAGAACTAGACCAAGAGCTAATAGCTACCTGGTGCTAGCACCCCCAGAGGTATCGTTTCACTTGAAGGACATTGAGACCACGAGCATATTTAACGTCGCCCAGTCCCCTTTAATGACGACGGTGGATCTTCGATCATCGAGGTTCGAACTCAGTACCCACCAGCCCCGAATCCGACACTCTACCGATCGGGCTACCACGGCCCGCCTTCGAATTTATTCGTCAAGAACTGAGTACCTACATTAAAACTTTCGCGTGAAAATAAAAACAAGTCATATCAACAATAATTATTTCACAGTTAAAACCATAGCTGCGGAGTCGGAGTCGGAGTCAATCTCATTTTGGGATAAAAGAATCGGAGACGAATATCCAAGAATCGGAGTCAGTCATTTGTCCTCCGTGTATAAATTTTTGCCAAAGCTACGACGTCAGAGTCGCAGTCGGGGAGTCGGAGTTCGATTAATTGTCGGGCACAGGAGTCGGATTCGGAGTCAGGTGCCCCTAAATTCTCGGAGTCTGAAGTTTGGAGTCAAGAGCTATTTCCAACAAAATTTGTTTGAAATAAATTCGCCTAGAAGTACGGAATCTACATTGACTTTCAGTTTCCCCGTGGGCGCTAATGTTAAGGAATTTGAACTGTTCAAAATTGAACGGAAAATTGTTCAAATCAAAAAGATATTTTACATACAAGTTTTTCATCAAAAGCTTTTTCCTACAAAGTTTGTTTGAAGCAAATTCGCCTCACAGTTCGGAATTGCTTTGAATTTCCCCGTAGGCGCTAATGTTAAGTTTTTTTGAACTGTTCAAAATTGAACAAAAAATAGTTCAAATCAAAAAGTGAAATATGCGAATGAGGTGTCCTCGCTGAGATCTTTCGAACAAAAAAAAGTTTGTTCGAATCGGACTATTCATTCAAAAGTTAGGGACAGACTGACAGACAGACCGACAGATATTTTCCCCCATCTCAATACCTTACTTTCCAATTTTTAATTTTTCGATATTTATTTAATTATTTCATTTATTTTTGACTTTTTTTTTTGTTTTTCACGATATTTTTAGGATGCATTAAGCCTTCTTTCATGCTTTTTAGCCTACTTTCCCAGTAAAAGTCAGAAAAAGAAGAAAAAAGCATGAAAGAAGACTCAATGCATCTTAAAAATATCGCGAAAAACAAAAAAAAAAAAAAGTCAAAAATAATTAAAATAATTAAATAAATATCGAAAAATTAAAAATTGGAAAGTAGGGTATTGAGATGGGGAAAAATGTCTGTCGGTCTGTCTGTCTGTCCCCCCCTAATAACTTTTGAATGAATAGTCCGATTCGAAAAAACTTTTTCTTGTTCGAAAGATCTCGGCAAGAACACCTCATTCCCATATTTTACTTTTTGATTTGAACTATTTTTTGTTCAATTTTGAACAGTTCAAAAAAACTTAACATTACCGTCTACGGGGAAATTCAAGGCAATTCCGAACTGTGAGGCGAATTTGCTTCAAACAAACTTTGTAGGAAAAAGCTTTTGATGAAAAACTTGTATGTAAAATATCTTTTTGATTTGAACAATTTTCCGTTCAATTTTGAACAGTTCAAATCCATTAACAATAGCGCCTACGGGGAAACTGAAAGTCAATGTAGATTCTGTACTTGAAGGCGGATTTACTTCAAACAAATTTTGTTGGAAATAACTCTTGACGCCAAACTCCAGAGTTCGACTCCGAGAATTTAGGGGCACTTGACTCCGACTCCGACTCCTGTGCCCGACAATTAATCGGACTCCGACTCCCCGACTTCGACTCTGACTTCGTAGCTTTGGCAGAAATTTATACACGGAGGAAAAATGACTGACTCCGATTCTTAAATATTCGACTCCGACTCCTTTATCTCAAAATGAGATTGACTTCGACTCCGACTCCGCAGCTATGGTTTTAACTGTGAAATAATTATTGTTGATATGACTTGTTTTTATTTTTACGCTAAAGTTTCAATTTAGGTACTCAGTTTTTGGCGAATAAACTCGAAGTCATTTATGTTTCTACATAAAGATATGCGCAGACGATTTTTTTTTTTGACAATGAAAATTATTTCTTTAAGTTCACATTTTATGTTTTTGCCAACAGGGGAAAAAGACTATTTTATTTGTTCGTTTTTTTTTCTTTTTTTTTACGCATCTAATTTTTTTAGATGAGTGAGGAATATTTTATTCCTAGAAATCAGCTTAAAGTATTTTAAAAATATGTTTGAAAAAATTTGCGACTTTAGCTATTTTTGAGAATATTGATCAGGTACTAGAAAGCATAGACTAATAATAAGAGTAGACCGAGCTTTCTCTTTCTTGCTGATTAAGAAAATTGGTTCATAGATGTATCATGTGACTAGTGGAAGGGCTTGGCGAAGACTTTGGCAGCATGGTTGCTAGATGGCAGCATTATCTATAGTTTGGCACTCGACATGTATTTTAAGACAATGTGTTTTCATTAAAAAAAACTTCCAGGTGCAGAGATTGAACTGTTTTTCTTTTAGTTATGCATTATTTTGACATTAGTAATAGTTTTTGATCAGTTTTCGGTAACTTTTATTTCATTTGGAGCTGTCAGCGTTGGCGTAAACGAAATGGCGTAAACGTTTTGCGTTAACGCAAAAATGTACTAATCGGTATCTTAAATTGAAACTGTAGGTAAAAATCTTACCGTTTGCTGATTCTTCTTGGTCGCTTGCATCTTTTATTGCTTAGAAAGTTATTGAAATTGACTAAAGAATACTATCTAAACGAAAAACTCACTATATTAACAAAATATTTACAACTTAGAATAACAAATTTACAAATCGGACTCCATAAAAGATCATTCTTCAGTGTTCCATCAATTCTATTTATTTTATTTCGCGCTGGCGTTGATCGTCTGCTACGATTAACGCCCGCTGTTGCTAGGATATCCACCAGTCACATGGTTTGGTTTATGAGCAGCAAAAGGGTTGCCATAGCTCGGTCTACTCTTATTATTAGTCTATGCTAGAAAGTAGTATGGGTATACGGGAAAGTAGGCTCGTCTAGTTCTAGACAAAACTTCTTGTTTCTTATTTTTCTGACTTTTACTGGGAAAGTAGGCTAAAAATTGGAAAGTAGGGTATTGAGATGGGAAAAAATGTCTGTCGGTCTGTCTGTCTGTCCCCCTCTAATAACTTTTGAATGAATAGTCCGATTCGAACAAACTTTTTTTTGTTCGAAAGATCTCGGCGAGGACATCTCATTCCCTTATTTCACTTTTTGATTTGAACTATTTTTTGTTCAATTTTGAACAGTTCAAAAAAACTTAACATTACCGTCTACGGGGAAATTTAAGGCAATTCCGAACTGTGAGGCGAATTTGCTTCAAACAAACTTCGTAGGAAAAAGCTTTTGATGAAAAACTTGTATGTAAAATATCTTTTTGATTTGAACAATTGTCCGTTCAATTTTGAACAGTTCAAATCCATTAACAATAGCGCCTACGGGGAAACTGAAAGTCAATGTAGATTCTGTACTTGAAGGCGGATTTACTTCAAACAAATTTTGTTGGAAATAACTCTTGACGCCAAACTCCAAAGTTCGACTCCGAGAATTTAGAGGCACTTGACTCCGACTCCGACTCCTGTGCCCGACAATTAATCGGACTCCGACTCCCCGACTTCGACTCTGACTTCGTAGCTTTGGCAGAAATTTATACACGGAGGAAAAATGACTGACTCCGATTCTTAAATATTCGACTCCGACTCCTTTATCTCAAAATGAGATTGACTTCGACTCCGACTCCGCAGCTATGGTTTTAACTGTGAAATAATTATTGTTGATATGACTTGTTTTTATTTTTACGCTAAAGTTTCAATTTAGGTACTCAGTTTTTGGCGAATAAACTCGAAGTCATTTATGTTTCTACATAAAGATATGCGCAGACGATTTTTTTTTTTGACAATGAAAATTATTTCTTTAAGTTCACATTTTATGTTTTTGCCAACAGGGGAAAAAGACTATTTTATTTGTTCGTTTTTTTTTCTTTTTTTTTACGCATCTAATTTTTTTAGATGAGTGAGGAATATTTTATTCCTAGAAATCAGCTTAAAGTATTTTAAAAATATGTTTGAAAAAATTTGCGACTTTAGCTATTTTTGAGAATATTGATCAGGTACTAGAAAGCATAGACTAATAATAAGAGTAGACCGAGCTTTCTCATTCTTGCTGATTAAGAAAATTGGTTCATAGATGTATCATGTGACTAGTGGAAGGGCTTGGCGAAGACTTTGGCAGCATGGTTGCTAGATGGCAGCATTATCTATAGTTTGGCACTCGACATGTATTTTAAGACAATGTGTTTTCATTAAAAAAAACTTCCAGGTGCAGAGATTGAACTGTTTTTCTTTTAGTTATGCATTATTTTGACATTAGTAATAGTTTTTGATCAGTTTTCGGTAACTTTTATTTCATTTGGAGCTGTCAGCGTTGGCGTAAACGAAATGGCGTAAACGTTTTGCGTTAACGCAAAAATGTACTAATCGGTATCTTAAATTGAAACTGTAGGTAAAAATCTTACCGTTTGCTGATTCTTCTTGGTCGCTTGCATCTTTTATTGCTTAGAAAGTTATTGAAATTGACTAAAGAATACTATCTAAACGAAAAACTCACTATATTAACAAAATATTTACAACTTAGAATAACAAATTTACAAATCGGACTCCATAAAAGATCATTCTTCAGTGTTCCATCAATTCTATTTATTTTATTTCGCGCTGGCGTTGATCGTCTGCTACGATTAACGCCCGCTGTTGCTAGGATATCCACCAGTCACATGGTTTGGTTTATGAGCAGCAAAAGGGTTGCCATAGCTCGGTCTACTCTTATTATTAGTCTATGCTAGAAAGTAGTATGGGTATACGGGAAAGTAGGCTCGTCTAGTTCTAGACAAAACTTCTTGTTTCTTATTTTTCTGACTTTTACTGGGAAAGTAGGCTAAAAATTGGAAAGTAGGGTATTGAGATGGGAAAAAATGTCTGTCGGTCTGTCTGTCTGTCCCCCTCTAATAACTTTTGAATGAATAGTCCGATTCGAACAAACTTTTTTTTGTTCGAAAGATCTCGGCGAGGACATCTCATTCCCTTATTTCACTTTTTGATTTGAACTATTTTTTGTTCAATTTTGAACAGTTCAAAAAAACTTAACATTACCGTCTACGGGGAAATTTAAGGCAATTCCGAACTGTGAGGCGAATTTGCTTCAAACAAACTTCGTAGGAAAAAGCTTTTGATGAAAAACTTGTATGTAAAATATCTTTTTGATTTGAACAATTGTCCGTTCAATTTTGAACAGTTCAAATCCATTAACAATAGCGCCTACGGGGAAACTGAAAGTCAATGTAGATTCTGTACTTGAAGGCGGATTTACTTCAAACAAATTTTGTTGGAAATAACTCTTGACGCCAAACTCCAAAGTTCGACTCCGAGAATTTAGAGGCACTTGACTCCGACTCCGACTCCTGTGCCCGACAATTAACTCGTCAGAGTCGAAGTCGACTCCCCGACTTCGACTCTGACTTCGTAGCTTTGGCAGAAATTTATACACGGAGGACAAATGACTGACTCCGATTCTTAAATATTCGACTCCGACTCCTTTATCTCAAAATGAGATTGACTTCGACTCCGACTCCGCAGCTATGGTTTTAACTGTGAAATAATTATTGTTGATATGTCTTGTTTTTATTTTCACGCTAAAGTTTTTTAATTAAGGTATTCAGTTTTCGGCGAATAAACTTGAAGTCATTTATGTTTCTACATAAAGATATGCGCAGACGATTTTTTTTTTTTTTGACAATGAAAAGTATTTCTTTAAGTTGACATTTTATGGTTTTTATTTTTTTTTGGTAGGTGCATTAATTCATTTAAAAAATTATTTTTGGCAACAGGGGAAAAAGAAACGAATTTTTTTGTTGTGATGTATTTATTTTAATACTAGTGGCACCCGCACGGCTTCGCCCGTAATAGAAAAATTAAAGGTCTTTTGGTTCGCTTGTATATTTACAAATATGTATGGTGAATTTTCTCGCTAATTGGCTTGTACCGACGTTATAGTTCCACATTATGATAATTTCGTATCTCGCCAATTGGCTTGTGCCCATGTTATGGTTCCACGTTATGATAATTTCGTAATTTACTCGTCCATCTTATGATATTTTTTTTCTTAAAATTGGAATAGAAAAAGAACAAAATCGAATTTTCGAAAAATCGCTTCGAGGTGCACACCCCCATGCTACATACTAACTTTGCCAAATTTCATGAAAATCGGCCGAACGGTCTACGCGCTATGCGCGTCACAGACATCCTACAGATATCCTACAGATATCCTACAGACATCCAGACATCCAGACATCCTCCGGACAGAGAGAGTTTCAGCTTTATTATTAGTAAAGAAGCTTATTAATTTTAATTTTTTCGTTTTGAAAGCTCTTAAAGAATTTGTTTTTCTGAATGGAAAAAAGTGTATTGGCTGCTTTGTGTAAAAGGTGCTGCTATTTTATTTGTTCGTTTTTTTTTTAGATGAGTGAGGAATATTTTATTCCTTGAAATAAGCTTAAATTATTAAAAAAATATGTTTGAAGCAATTTGCGATTTTAGCTATTTTTGAGAATATTGATCAGGTACTAGAAAGTAGTATAGGTACAGTGGCTCCCAAAAGTCTTCGTACACCTACGACTTTCAACGAAATAGGCCCCAATCCATTGGTTAAAATTAATATTTCGGAATAGGTATTTAATTATAAAATCTATGATCAATTTTTAACAAAACTACATGAAAAGTTTTTAAAAAATATTAAAACTTAATTTTTTAAAAATCAAAAACCAAAAAGTGCCGGAAATTTTATGTCACAAAAGTCTTCGTACACTTTATTTGATTAAGTTATTAATTAGTAGAATATCATACAGTATTCATAACACCTTTTAAACGTCTGGGAATAGATTTCATTCTTTTTCTTTCTTTTTTTGCGTAATTTCTGAGTAAGTGTTCAACCACACTTCGACTATCACTGTTTCTAACTCTATTTTTGTCTTAAAGCCCTATTTTCGTAATCTAGCCTCCAGATATCTCTAAATACGTTACATTAAGTTAAAATCTGGAGATTAAGAGAGTATTTTCTAAACTTAAGGACAATTTTCGAGGCACTAGACGCAAACGTTGAAAACCGTGTGCTTCTTATCGTTATCTTGATAAAAACCGAAGTTGTTTCCAATAACCAAATTTTTGGCTAAGAGTTCAAAATTGGTTTTTAAAATATTTAAAGGAACAGCATGATTCATTATTTCATCAAAAAATTACAAATTACCAAGTCCTGATGCTGATATGCACCCTCACGCTAGAACACCTCCACCGTCCTGATAAACTGATCCAAATAAGTTCTTAAGATTAAGTTCCTAATTTTTTCTTCTACTTACAATTATACAACAATTTAACCAAAAATGTTAAATTAATGTTTATCTGTAAGTAAGACATGATTCTAAAATGATTTTAGCTTATTTATCATTGATTTTGCGACGAAAAGCGTAAGCTTTCTGTTTTACGCACGACCAAGAAAATTTCTGCGGGAAGAGGTCCCATTTATTCCAGCTAATCAGAGAACTTGGCGAACAATTTTAGGTGAAAATTAAATGTAAAATGTTTCATTTAACTCTGCAGAAACTTTTACAACACTCAAATGTGTATTTTTCATAATTTTTTTAATTTTAAATCTCCGACCACGTTTTGTCAACTTTGCCGGTTGACCTTTTCTTACCTTGTTTTCGGTCCGATTCCTTTCTTTAAAGCATTTTATCGAGCACTTTACTATACAACCAAATAAATTAACTAATTTAGAGACATTTCAAACCAATTTACGACTACTGTGGGAAAAAAATTCAAACTTTGAATGGTGTTTGCTGTTTTTTACGAATACCAGCCTTTTTACAGTAATAAGCACAATATTAAGGAATAAATAAACAAAAAATTAAAGCCAAATGACTTATAAGGGTCAACACAATGCAAAAATATTAATAAAACGGCATATGATAATTTTAACCATGAATTTATTCGAAAATATTTGAGTGTACGATGACTTTTGTGGCGTGTTATTTCTCTGTTTCTTCGTTTTCTGACCCATTTCGAAAAAAAGATCCGTCAATATTTTGAAAAAAACCAATAGGTTGTATTTAGAATGACATAGGAATGATGTGAAAAAATATTGAACTTCATATTCGAATTCAGTTTCGAGTTATTTTGGTTTTACTAAAAAATTTCAAAGTGTACGAACACTTTTGGGAGCCACTGTATACGGGAAAGTAGGCTCCTATAGTTCTAGACGGAACTTCTTGTTTTGTAGTGTGTTTGTAAACGCCAGGATGAAGAAATTGTCTTTTCCTGATCATTAACTGCCGAGAGAAAATTAAAAAAAAAAACTTTCAGGGTTCGATTTTATTATTTTTAAAATTTCCTGTTCCAGTATAAAAAAAAAAACAAGAAACGAGCTGATGTGTGCCTCACATGACTACTCAAAGTTAATGTCATTTTCCCATTATTGGTAATTTTAATGTGATTTAATAGTGTACTCTCTAAATATCACCAACAGTGGCCAAATTGAAACCAGATTAAAAAAAAAAAAGAATAATTTGAATTTTTTTTTATTCTTGAATTCAAGTTATCTTTTTCGCAGTCACGAGTGTGTGTGTATATGTAGGCTTGTGTGGGGGTGCATGTGTGTTTGCGTGCAGGGGGTATGTGTATATGTGTGTAGGCATGTGTGTTTGCGTGCAGGGGGTATGTGTATATGGTGTAGGCATGTGTGTTTGTGTCTGTGTGCAGGTATGAGTGTATGGGTAGTTGGGTGTTAGTGTGTGTGTATGTGTAGGTGTTTGTATGTATGCATGAGTGTGTATGTTTTGTGTGTGTGAATGCATTTGAGTGTGTGTGTTTATGTATGTGTGTGTGGATGTATGTATGTGTATATGTGTTTGTGTGTGTGTGTGTACGTGCGTTTATGTATGCGTGTAAGTGTAGGACATTGACGCAACTTGCAGACGGTTTTCGATAGAGGAGCAGCGTCGTGAGGAGCCGGTCGACAGTGGTGCTGCAGAGGGTGCTGGTGGGAAAATAAAATCATAGGAACGCCAAAAACAGTCAAATGAAAGCAATAAGCAATCGTGATTGCTCAAAAATTGTTTATTTATAAATTTATACATTTTTTAGTCTAAAGCTTCCCATGAGTTTCCAAATTGCACTGAATACTGTAAAAGCACTTTTTTCGCGAGGTTTTACTTTTCGCAACCCCGTCATAATCAAAATTTTAAACCTCGCGAAAAATCTCTTTACGTCGGATTTTTTAACTTTCGCTTCTGTTTATTAAAAATTGCGAAATTTGCAGCTAGCAAACTCACCGTTATCTTAATTTTCGTGAAAATTACGGCTCGCGAAATTTAGTTCTATTACACTTGCTTTTTTTTTTCCTGTTTAAAGATGTTTGAAACGTTCATTTCAGCGGCTCTTTATTGGTTTTTCTTATTGGTACAGATTTTCTCTGATATATTACTAAACACACACACACACACACACACACACACACACACATATATATATAAATATATAAATATATATATATATATATATATATATATATATATATATATATATATATATATATATATATATATATCTTTAACGCCACGAAGGATTTCCTTTCGTGTTACTTAAGTAAAATCAATTGGCTGCTAAACGTAACTATTTACTAGAGATGTAAGTACATGTGTGCAAATCCATAGTTTATCATTGTGCAAAGTTTGGAGCTCCGTTCGGCAGAGAATTTCTCTTCTCCCAAAAATTTTAAGTTCGGGTTTTAAATTGTCTGTAATTAGTAAAAGAACTAACACCTTTTACTTTAAACTTGTGCAGACTACGATAATATAATAGCTAAAGGGATATTGTGGTGTGCTCTCTTCATTTGTAGATGGTGCCAGTATTTTTTTTTCCAGAGAACTTAGTCTTTTTTTTTTTGCAGCCGCTTAGTTGCAAATATTTTTCTCATTTTGATTTGGCAATTTTGCGCCCCTCAAATTTTTTTACTCCGTGCCGGGGCACGGACTGACGGAGTATTAGTCCTGCCCTGATGTACCTATGTATGTGCGTATGTGTGTATGTGTGTATGTATGTCGCATAACTCAAGAACGGAATGTCCTAGGAAGCTGAAATTTGGTACATAGACTACTAGTGGGGTCTAGTTGTGCACCTTCCCTTTTGGTTGCAGTCGGATGTTCCTAAGGGGTGTTTTGCCCCTTTTTGGGGGGAAATCATTATTAATTTCGATGTAAACTCAAGTTGTGTTATAATTTGGCGGACACTTGGCGATATATCGCCAGTCTTTTGGTCGCCACGTTTTGTCGCCAATTTGGCGACAAATTTGGTGGTTAAAAAAAAATTTTTTTTTTTAATCTGGTTTTCAATTTGGCCGCTGTTGGTGATATTTAGAGAGTAAACTATTGAATCACATTAAAACTGCTAATCATGAGAAAATGACATTAAATTGGAGTAAAAGGAAGTCATGTGATGCACACATCAGCTCGGTTTTTTTTTTTTTTTGATAAGATTGCTTTCAAAAATGGTAATAATTTGACTCACTTTTCTTCAAAACTTTTAATAGTTTTTTTTCCCATCTCTAAAAAATAATTAAAAAAAACTCATTTTTAGCGTTTTTTTTTTTTTTTTGAGCTCTTGAGCGAGTATTTACTGTTGTGTTTAATGATTTTTAATTACGCCATGATTTTAATTGTAACTGACGAGTGCATTATGACTTTTAAAATTCAACTGATTTTTACTAATTACCGACAGTGATTATTTAATTATTAATTTAATTGTTCTTAAAATCAAGTCTGCTTACGTTATATTTTGAATTCTGTTAACCTTAATTTGAATTTGTAATTATTCATACTCGCTTTGCAAGTTCTCATTTTTTTTTCAGTTTTGATAGGCATCATCATTTGTATTTTAAATTGTTGTTACGTGAAATTTATATCAATGCTTTCTTCAATTTATACTTCAGAAATATGTAATCGATTATGTTCAAGGATTTTTTACGATTATTATTTTTTTGAGCAATCACGATTGCTTATTGTTCTCATTTGACCGTTTTTGAGGTCCGTGCCTTTTTCAGCTTGGACCAGAAGCCTCTGCAGCACCACCGCCCACCGTCCTCTGCAGGCGGCGTGGCGCGGTGCGGCTGCTCCGGTCCTGAGCTATCCGCTTCCCCTGGTCGGAGGCGTCCAGTCCTACACACACGCACGCTCACACACTCACACACATACACACACACACGCCTACGTGCATACACACAGGTCTACGCATACACACAAGCCTACACACGTACACACACAACTATGCACAAGTAACCGCCCAGGAGGAGAGGCAGACTTGGGGGGGACAGGAGCCGTTTCTAGAAACAATAACTCCAATGAGTAGGGTCCTGTCTCAGTTCGTGATTGCGAAAAACATAATTTGAATTCAAAATTTCAGAATTCAAATTAATTTTCTTTTTTTTTTAAATTTAAAATGAACGTTAGTCTCTCCACTCCACATCTCCCCCCTATAACGTGAAGATCTTGCAACCATTCGGGGGAGAATTGGATTAGTCTTTCACATTGCTCGCTGTCATACAGGGAGCGACAAATGGGCGGTTAACCAGTCAATCTACGATCTACCATTATCATTTCGGGCTTTGGCCAAGAATTACCGGGCACTTCGCGAAATGGTCAGCAAAAGTTGAAAATACAATATTAATTGTAAGTATTTCGGGCTTTGGCCAACATTCGAATTGGCTGGCCAATTCGCGAACTGACCAAACTTCGGACTTTGACCGTAACAAATATAATGTACAACATGAGAACAGGTAAGAATTTTGTTCTCTTTTTTAAGCCAAGGCTCGTTCTTTCTCGCAAATTAAATTTTTGCAAAGAGAGAAATATTTGCAGAGCATTTTAGATATTTTTTTACATTTTGCACAAATAAAATTCTGATCACAAAATTTTTTGTTGTCATTTTAATTTTTTCAATAGAATGCAGCTACTAAATTCACGAAAATTTGTAAGAATTAAGGTAAAAACTTGTTTTAGTCGATTGGGAAAGATGTCGCCAAGGAAAGTAAACAGGAAGAAAATATTTCACTAACAACTGACAATTTTTCAATTGTATTGCTTCTTTTTTCGATTTTTGCATCATATTCATTTGATTACTTAGCGTTAAGGCCCCTATATATACGAGCCGACGCTTAAGATCGGCCTTTTTGGATCGGAGCGCGAGTTTGATTGGTTGTCTTTTCTGGCGATTGTTCGCGTTTGGTGATTGTTCAATGCGAGCGATTATTAGCGGCACGTGAATTGTTTATTAAATAAAGTATTATTTTCGGCAAATTTGGCGAAATCCGAAACTGTGCTGTGGTAACCCAAACAGTGCAACAATGAAAAATCCGATCCAAAATGGCTAAACTTAAGCTGATGCGTCGGCCTGTCTATATAGCGGCTCTACTTAGTGTTGTAGATAGTGACGCATGATTTACATTAGTTTCCATGTATCTTTTCATATTTATGCAGAACACATTATTCAATTACACATTTTTTAGAATACTTTATTGTGATAGTCATTGCGTTAGTATGAAACTTCTACGATAGCGGATGGAAATTTTAAAGTATGTTGTTTCTGTTTAAGTATGAGTCTATGATAGTTAAAATTTAAATTTTTCATTTATGTTTACTTCGTTATAATACTGATAATTAAGACATTATTTTTCGAATCTAATAAGACTCTTTAAAAATTATGCGGATATGACACAATGTATTGAAAATTTTGGTTATTGTAGTCTTGTTTTATTCTCTACGTTCTTTCTTGTGTATTTGCTCAATTTAAAGAACGAAAGAGCGTTAATTTAGAAAATTAACTTTTGATTTCTTCTTTGATCTATGTTAATATTTTTGGTGAACTAATGTTCTCAAAATAATCGCTTTAGTATTGTACGGGACCTCAAAACAAAGCGATTTTCATCGGGAAATCTCCTCTCCCTCGACCTTTTTCGGTCGCGTGACGAAACCAGTGATTATGCTTTCCATATAGGAGGTGGTGGTTATACAGGTTTTAATTATGGCAAGGATGAATTTGTTGTTGTTCAAAACACATTATAAACAAAATGTTCGTCGCAGTTTTCTACTTGTTACGAAGTTAAATAAAACAACGTGAATATAAGTACAATTAAGAGCATTTAAAAATGAGCTGATGTGTGAATCACATGACTTCCTTTTACTCCAATTTAATGTGATTTTCTCATTATTGGCAGTTTTAATGTGATTCAATAGTTTACTCTCTAAATATCACCAACAGTGGCCAAATTGAAACCAGATTTTAAAAAAAAAAATCGCCAAATTTGTTGCCAATTTGGCGACAAAACTTGGCGACCAAAAGACTAGCGATATATCGCCAAGTGTCCGCCAAATTATAATACCACTTGAGATTACATCGAAATTAACAATGATTTCCCCCCCCCCCCCCAAAAGGCGCAAAAGACCCCCTTTGGAACATCCGAATGCAACCAAAAAGAAAGGTGCACAACTAGATCCCACCAGGAATCTAAGTACCAAATTTCAACGTTCTAGGACATTCCGTTCTTGAGTTATGCGACATACATACACACATACACACATACGCACATACGCACATACATACGTACATACAGACGTCACGAGAAAACTCGTTGTAATTAACTCGGGGATCGTCAAAATGGATTTTTCGGGTGTCTGTACGTTCCTAGGCATATATCCACGTGTGGTCGGGCTGAAAAATAAACTCAACATTCATTCGGGGGTGAGAAAAATGGAAATTAAGGCCGATTTTTGAGTGAAAATTTTTTCGCGAATACAATACTTCCTTTTTTGTAAAATCAAGTAAAAAAGACTCCGCAAACAGCTGTTTTGAGGCTAACAAAAACAAGCCTTTTCTTTCATCAGTGCATAAAAAAGAAGAAAAGTCTTATGTTTTCTTAAAATATTTTGGATAATTTTCCGTCGTCTTTTCGAATTAAACGAAGTGAAAACCTAATTTTTTTCTGCCTAAACCATAACATATCCTTCTTGACAGTTTTTAAAAATTACCTATCCTAGAAAAAGGACAACAGCTTTGCAATCGCTTAATATTTTGTCAAAAATTCAAATATTTCAAACCTAACAATAAGAAATATCTCTTTATGTAACGAATTCTAGTTCTTGCAAGATCGGCGAACGAAGTATTTGACAGAAAAATCCGTGGTAACCTAATTATATAAAAACATCGTTTAAGAAGTCAGGTGGCAAAGATTTCTTTTTTTCCATCGGTTGACAAATTCAGGGATTTACTTGTCGCCTGCTCAGATCTCGTTCCTATGTCAGATGTCAAATGAGTCCCTGAACACCAGTAGACCCCGGAAGAATAAAATAATGATACAAAATGGCGGTTGTTTACCCATTTTCTTTCTTCCTTTCCCCTTTCCTTCCTTTTTTTTTTTTGATTTATTTTATTAATTTTTTTATCGTTGATTATAACAGTTTGATCAGGTGTTTTTTCCGCTTAAAAGTTATTCTTGGACAAGTAAAAGGTGCTTCTATCAAACTAGCTTGCACGGTTCCCACCGTTTTTTTTATTTTTTTTTAATTTAATTTTACTTGTGCATCTCACATGACTCCTCACTAATAGAAAATTTTATAGTCCTTCAGCACCTACCTACTCTTTTTGGGTCTTGATGAGATATTTTGCATCTGAAAAGGAGAGGGTGCGGTGGCTGAAAAAATTTAAGGACCTCTGTGTTAGAATAGAAAAATAAAATTGCGAAAGCAAACATTTGCTACAACTTTATTTTTGGGATAAAACTTTTATAGCAATATAATTTTACGTAACATGATTGGAGAATTAGCTGGTTACCGTACGCGAGTAGTATATAATATAGGAGAAAAGAGGCACATTATAATAAAAGTTAAAATTTCACAACTTCTACACAATAAAATTTATAAAAAGTTTTTAAAATGAAGGGTTATAAATAACGCATAGTGGCATAAGTTCTAGTTGTTTGAAAATTTAATTTCAGGCTCTTAGGAAGTCAACTTTTGACTAGCTAGGTTATGTGTTATGATAAGCAATATTATTTAACAGATTCATATTTTTGATAATTTACTCGGTGGTGGAAAACTTGAGCACTGTTTTCCACTCTTTGAGACAATTTAGTTATTCTTTCCAAAATCAATTGTAGTTCAATGTCGGTTAGGTGCAAATAAGAACTTCTGTTCTAGTACAAACAGAAGTTAGATACAACTGCTTATTAAATAGTAAAAACGTTTAGCGTAGTTACAAGTCTCTCTCTCACTTTTTAAATTTTGCTTTTTTTAAAAATCCATTTTTGTTTTTAAATCGTCCTCCATACTTGCTCAACTTGTACTTTTTCAGTTAAATTTTATTTCAATTGGAATATTCCTATTATCTTCGTAAATTGTGTACTCGAAAGTATCGTGGTACTCAATAAAAAATAACTAAGTAACTATTTTGTTTTGATCTTTTATTTAAAAAGGAACATGCACTTAATCAAAATGAATTGAAAAATAAATCGTCTCAATACGTTATATTTTCATCCTCATTTGCGTCATTCAGACCGATTTGCGACTATTTCGGCTTTTGCTCCATTTATATACGTTGCACAGATTTCTTGTGTCCTTCCAACCTCAAGTAATTCAATCCATTAATAATCCACATTGATTCACTGTCCTGAAAGTAGGCGTCCTTTATCGATCGTCAACAAGTCCTCCCCTGTCAGCATACTGAGCTTTGAAGACTTTTTTCCCCCTTCAGATTATCCGCTCTTTATTTGTTCTACACGGGGATGGCTACAAATTCAACTCGTAGTCTTTGAAAGCTTTCAGAAGGAAAAAATTTTCAACCAGCAAATACAAAAAAAAAAAAAAAAAAAAAAAAATGTTTGGGAATTGAAACGCAAGTTTGTATTCGTTTAGTGAATCTTCTCAAAATCAAGGACAGAATGGTAAAAATAGATGCTTCGCATGTAGATACGTTTGTAAGCAGGGCTACCTAATAACCTCTAGAGTAGGGCTCTCCAACCTACGGCCCGCGAACAGATTTTGTCCGACCTGCGAGCGACTTACAATTTTTTTTTTTGGACCTGAGAGAATCAGTCTCGTTGGAAATATAATTGAGACATTATTTTTAATTACGAATAATTATTTAAAATCATTTTACGGTTAATTTTAATCGGTTTTTAATTATTTTTTACCGTTAACTACGAGTGCAGCTGCAGCACCTATCTCTTTTTTTGCTCTTTATGAGAACAAATCTTTTTTTCTCTGCAACACTTTCTCCCGTTAGTCTCCTGGTATTAGGCATTTCCTGACCCCAGGGAAACCATGTGCTCACCCCTGTCTTAACCTCCGTTTAATTGGTGGTCAGCTAAGCCTGAGAGGGGATTCGACACCAGATTTAAATGTGTATTGCCAAACTTTGATGCTAGATTCTGAATTTTGCGAAAAAACTTGATAACAGAAATCGAAAGTATCCCACTAATAGCGTTTTAAGCAGAACATGAACCATTGTAGATTCATCTTTTCGTTTTACATTTTCATAATTTTGTTTCTTCATGCACGCGTGACTTTTTATTTAGTTTAGAAACATGCAAAAGTGGATTTCCAACCTTTTAAAAAATCTATCTAGAAGAGAGGACGGTTTTTGCTCAGGTTGACTTTTTTTTTGCTAATTCCACGAAACGGTTTGGCTATATTTTTGTATGTCAACCCTGGTGTAGGTATGCAGATTGATGTTTCACACGCTTCACAAAGTGAACAGCGATTATGGACAGTGTCTTTTATTTTAAGTGCCGTACTTTTAATAAACAGTGAACACACGATTATTTTATGATCGACAACAATAATAACGCATTGTGTCTTATAAGAGACTGTCGCTGTACTGAAAGAATTTTATGTCTGTAGACATTATAATACAAGACACAAGAGAAAGTTTTACAATTTAATTGGTAAACTACGACAGGATAAAATTGCTTCTTTAAAAAATTCCCTTTAAACTTAGAAACAAATCTTTACGAAGAAGTCTCAACAAAACGAAACTGCTGTGAAAGTCAGCTTCTAAGTCAGCCATATTCTGACTATAGCTGGTAAACCTCTTACGGTCGGTCAATTGGTGAAAGTTGCATCTTGGTATCTGTGGAAGAAATCTGCCATGATAAACTTTCATTGTTCAATGCTATAAGTTTGTCGGCGAACACAGTAGCATGCCGTACGGAAGATATTGGAAATAATGTTGTTCATCAGCTGAAAGACGCTTGCAAATATTTCTTTCGAGTGGTTCTCAATCGCTCTGGATGAATCAACTGATGTTACTGACTCGGCTCAAGTTCTTTTATTTGTTCGTAGTGCGAAGGGTGAATTTAAAATCCAGAAAATCTCTGATGTTCACTCCATGGAGAGTACTGTGACCGGAGACAACATTTTTGGAAAAATACGTGAAACCATTTCTAATCTTGGGCTTGATTTCAAACACCTGAAAGGTGTTATACAGATAGTGGAAAAACATGTGTGGTCCCAAAATCGGAGTAGTTGGAGACATTTCCAATTTTATAAAAAAAATTGGAGGTATTCAACCCATCATTTTCACTGCATTATACATCAACAAGCCGTGTGTGGGAAACATTTGAAAGTAGCTGAAGTAATGAACGTAGTTGTCAAAGCAGTTAACTTCATTAGATCAAGTTCCCTCAAACACCGTCATTCAAAAATTTTCTCGCTGAAATTGACAGCGTTTACCCAGATGTTCCGCACCATTGTGAAGTTCGCTGGTTGAGCAGAGGCAAAGTATTGCTGCCGGTTTTTGAACTTCGAGAAGCGATTGACATTTTTATGACTGAACATCGTCGTCCTGTACTCGAACTTTCTGACAGTGTATTTGTGTGAAAATTGGCTTACGTTGTTGATCTTACGACGCATATTAATTTTCCGAATTTAAAACTGCAAGGTGAAAACTCTTCACTTTGTGACTTATGCTACCATGCCAAAGCTTTCACACAAAAACTCATACTTTTCGAAAAGCATAAGAATCTATGAACTTTGACCACTTTCAAACATGCAAGAACTTAAGTACACTAAGCACTACTACCTTTCCCAGGGATTACATATTGAATGTCATGTCTCAGCTACGATGTGAGTTTGAAAATCACTTTGAAGACTTTGACCGTGCATCAGACGAACTTCAACTCTTTCAAAACCCTTTAGAAATGCAACTGGAAGTCAGCTTTCCAGGATTGTCACAAGGAAGGTAACCTACATCCATTTTACAGTTCTCTACTAGAAAAAGACTTTGTGAACTTAAAAAATCATGCTAGAGCTATGTTTTCTTTTTTGCATCCACTTACAAATGTGAACAGACGGTTTCAAGATTGAAGTATATTAAATCTAAGTATAAATCTTTTTTTTTTATCAGACGAACATTTAAAATCCCTCTTAATGATTGGAACTACGAAATTTGTCCCTGAATGGACTGAAATTTTAAGCGGTAAACAAATGCAACCTTTTAAAAATATTTTAAAAGCTATTTAAAAAGAAAAAATGCGTTGCGTTCTCATTTATTTCCAAGTTTTTAATCATCATAATGCAATAAAATAAATTTGTAGTACATTGCAATAATTTTGTCTTGTAACACTCACTCATTAGCTTTTTTTATCAAAAAAAAAAAAAAAAAAACCATTTTATTTCGTGACAAAGAATACTTCTTATTTCAGTTTTCTGTACTATTCTAAATTTTACAAGACTCCCTATCGTTATAATTAGAGATTTAAGGGCACTTAAAATATAATTTAATTTAGCTAACAGCAAATATGTATAATGAAATATAGCATTCGCAATGTATGGGTGAAGAGGAGGGTGCTAGCACTAAATAGACCATCTGAGTTAAAATATTGTTGGACCGGCCCGCCTCGTCTCCGGCCCTCGAGTGAAAAAGGTCCCCTGCTCTAGAGCACAGCATGCGCTCCTCAAATGCCACAAAAATCCTTAAAAAAAAGAGCCCCTCACCCCGCAAAAAAAAAAAAAAAAAAAAAAAAAAATGCTAATATTCCTTCCTCTATAAAATTTTAATGGTGCAGTCTGTGTCATGACCCTCCAACTCCTGGTTGGACACTTCTCTCCCCTCTCTTCTACAAGTACACATACACGTACTGTACGACGTACTGATAAAACTCGGTAGAATTCATGGCAGGTAAAGTAGAAATTTAGGTCGAAATTTCAGTGATTTTTTTTTTTTTTTTTTGTGATTACAGTACTTCCGGTATTTCCTACAAAGAAGTAAATACACTGAAAACAAGCATTAAGCAATTTTCGTTATTCATTAAAAACATTGAAAAGCAAGTTTTCTTTCTGTTGCGAATTAAAATGGTTAGCAATACAACTATCGAGGAACAGTTTTAGCAAACGTATGTTGCAAATGTTGCATAGACAACAGTTCAGTTTACTTTTTAACCGACTTCAAAAAGGAGGCGGTTATCAGTTCATACCGTATGTATGTTTTTTTTTTTTGTTTTGTTTGTCCACTCACAGCGTCTCACCTAGTGAACCGATTTTGATAATTCTTTTTTTAATGGATAGGGGATGGGTCAACTTAGGTCCCCTTACTTTGTTTGACCATATTTGTTCCTTAGAAAAAAAGTTATGGGCAAAAAACAGTAAATTTCATGCAATTTCCCTATTAAATGATTAAATATGAAACCCATTGCTATAAAGGTTTGGTGCCATATAACAGTAACATTAATAGAAATTGTAATGATAATTTTGAATAAAGGCTTCTCGGAAACAAGCATCAATTTTTTTTAGTATCATTGCTCCATAGTGGTAGTTAAAGCTAACCTGGAAGCAAGGTGATGCAGTGATCAGGATTTGCTTAGCCTTCACAATACTACCAGGTTATGTTTGCCTCAACTATACAGGACTGAATCACAAGCAACTAATATGCTGTGAAATGCAAATTAGTTAGGGATATTTAAATGGTTATAATTAAATTAACACACAAATGAATTCCAGAGAGGAACTAAGATACATTTTTAGTGCCAATCGCTTAAAGTTTAAGAAGTGCTTATAGTTTTTTTTTTAGTATGGAGCATTTTTAGGAAAAAAATAAGGGTAAAGTTTCATAATGGTAACTTCTTACTTTTACTGAAACATATACATTTACGCTAAAAAGAATGAAATAAAAAAATTTTGAAAAAAAAAAAAATATAGAACCGACTTTAAAATTGCTCTAAAAAGGGAAAAATAATTTTATTCTTTAAACACCATCAATAATACTTTTAAGCATAATTTTTGAAGTTGGCGCAAAAACGATAGAAAAGATCATTCACAGCCATAACTCAACTACAACTATAAATTTAACCAGGCCTAGTTTCTTTACTACCACATACATTATGCATTGATAACAGCATATTTGAGTAACGATATAAATGTTTCGTTTCTATCTTTGGATGATTTTCTGAAAAAAATTGGATTTTACTTTTTGTTTTTGCGCCAACTTCAAAAATTATGTTTAAAAGTATTATCGATGGTGTTTAAAGAATAAAATTATTTTTCCTTTTTGAGAGCAATTTTGAAGTCGGTTCTATTTTTTTTTTTTTAAATTTTTTTTTTATAAAAACTTTTTTGCATCGTAATAATTGTTTGCTTTTTGTCATTCAAGGCTTAGTGGGACAGCCACGGCAATTTCCGACTTAGATTTCATCGTCACCTAATTCAAGCCAGGGACAAGATGAACAGATGTTTCGTATTATTTGTGACATTTCCAGTAAGGGATCCGTCATCATAATGGGGGATTTCAATTTTCCGGGTATTGATTGGAATAATTTTTATCCCAGTAACGGCAGAGAAGAGGAATTTTTAAAAGTAATTGGTGACTGTTTCTTAGATCAAGTTCTAACGCAGGGGACTCGAGAGGAAGCGATTTTGGATCTAGTTTTCTGTGACGTAGGAACTTCTGTTCAAGGGTTGTGTGTAGGGAATCATATTGGAGATAGTGATCATAACAGCATTAGGTTCTAGATTGAATTTGAAGTGTACAAAGTTGAAAATTTTATGCTTGTGCTCAATTTCAGAAACACTGATTTTGTTGCACTTAGGCAGAGCTTGAAAGAGGTTTTTTCGTAAGGATTGGAAAATAGCGACGTAGATCAGCAGTGGACGGAATTTATGGAAAAACAGGCAAAAACGGTTGGGGATTATGTTCCATTTAGGAAAAGATGTTAGTACTAAAATTTGGTTCACGTGGTTCTCCAAGGAGATTAAAGAAGCTCTAAATTATAAGCAAGCGGCTTTTCGTCAGTTTAAGGAAACAGGTCAGAGTGCAGATAGGCTCCAGTATTGTACGGCAAGACGAAATCTTACGTATTTAGTACGGATTTGGAAAAGGGAGTTGGAGCAAAGGCTAGCAGATAACATTGATGGTAATCCTAAAAGATTTTTTGTTTACGTTAATTCTGGGAAAACTCGAAATAGTCAAATTGGACCATTGTTTGATGAGCATAGAAATTTAATCCAAAACGATAGGGATATTGCGTATTCTAAATAACTTTTCTTCCAGTGTGTTTAATGATAACTGTATCGCAACAGTTGACACTAGCAATACACAAGCTATTATGCAGCTTGAGATTTTGTGTTTTCAAGGGAGGAGGTTCTATTCCATTTGAAAAAAATTAAAGCAACTAAAGCTCCGGGACCAGATAATATTTATCCAAAACTTTTAGTTGAATGGGCAGAGGAATTAGTGGATGTTATTTTAAATATTTTTAATGCTTTTTATAACTAAGGGGCAGTGCTAGAGGACTGGAAACTGGCTAACATAACGCCGCTCTTCAAGAAAGGGTCAAAAGGTAATGCTGGGAGTAATAGACCTGTAAGTTTGACTTCAGTGGTTTGTAAGATTTTCGAAACTTTGATCAAAATTAATATTATGAATTTCTTAGTGACTAATAGTCTGTTGACTAGTTTGCAGTATGGGTTCAGGAAAGGTAAATCTTGTGCCACTTATTTATTGCATTTGTACGACAAGGTTACCTTGGCTTTAGTTTGGATGTTGTTTACATTGATTTTCAAAAAGCTTTTGAAACGGTATATTGCTCTTCTCAGCAAATTAGCTGTGATATAGGAATAGGAGGAAAACTTTACTTTGGGTTAGAAATTGGCTGATTGGAAAGAAACAAAGAGTAGTTGTGAGGGGAAATCATTTTAAATGGAGTGATGTTTTAGTGGGCTTCATCAGGGTTTAGTTTTAGAGCCTCTCTTGTTTTTTATTTTTATGAATGACATCAATGAGAATATTTCTGGAAGCATGAATTGATTTGTTGATAATGTAAAAGTTATAGGGATTGTAGAAAATGAAGAACAGGTAAAACAGCATCAAGAGGATTTAGATTATATTACTAAGTAGGCGGATAGGTGGGGTATGGCAGTTAATGTAGGGAAATGTCAAGTGCTACACTTAGGTCATGGAAATAAGTGCACGAGTTATCGTTTACAGGGTTCAATCATTAGTTAGGCAGAAAATGTTATTGATCTAGGTATCTTAATAAATTAGGACTTCAAATTTAGTCAACAGTGCAGCACTGCAAGTAACAAAGCCAAGTGCTTGGGTTTATCAATAGATCTATTTCAAACAAATCTAAGAAGGTTTTTCTGGCTTTATATAGGAGTTTAGTAAGACCCCATTTGGAGTATGCAGTGCAGTTTTGGTCGCCTTATCTGAGGAAAGATATTTGTGTATTGGAAAGGGTTCAAAGAAGGGTAACTAGACTAGTAAGGGGACTTTCAGAGTTAGATTTTGATACCAGACTTAATAGGCTTGAGCAAAGGAGGATCAGAGGGGACATGATTCAGTTGCTTAAAGTTATCAAAATGAATGATGTTAATGGATTAAATTTTTGCACCGAAAGCAGGACGAGAAGTTATTGTTTTAAGCTATTCAAAACTCAGGCTAACCCGAAAATAAGGAAAAAATACTACTTTAGTAGGGTTGTGGGCAGATGGAACAGCTTACCGGAAGAGCTGGTAATGAGCAAGGAGGTTTGAATTTCAAAGTTTATCGAGGTTAAAAAACAGTTACTATTGTGGCAAAACTCCTGTAAAATATTGGTACTGTATGAAGTCACCTCTAATCAAAGATTTTTTCTGGGTTGGACATAGTTTCCCGTTAAATATTAAGCATGTTAATCAAGTACTGTCGACTTTCGAGCGGCGTATGCTAACATTGCCGAAATTAAAATAATGAAAAAGTAATTTATATAAGGCTTAAAACCTTACATAAATTACTTTTAATAATTAAGATATTAATTTAAGGCTTAAGGCTTAACATTATTAATTTATAAGCATCCAATGTCTTACAAGGCTAAGTCGACGCACTATGCATGGTCCCACTAAATTTCGTTTACTAAAAATGCCCTGCGATAAAAATGGCTAAATTCGCCATCTAGTAGGACCATGCACTATGTCAGTGCTTCTTAACCGGTGTACCTCAGCACACTGGTGTGCCGTGACAAAGTCCTTGTGTGCCGCGATATTTTCGGAGTTGTAGAATAAGAAAGAACATCTATTTTACCTGCGCAAGAAATCATATATGAGGCAGTGAGAAGCATCCAATTCAGTACTGGAAATGATTAAAACTTGTAATTACAGCATTTGATCATATTTCAGAGTTTTCAACATAGTTAAAAAGTGCTCATTGCTTTAATTCATCTGATCGTGCTCTATAGCAGTGTTTCTCAACCTCTTTTGACCCACGGGTTGGTAAAAGCAAATGAAAAACATTGCGAACCTGTGAAATTTTTATCATGTTCTTAAAAATAAATAACATTAATTATAATGACTCTCTGGCCGTTAAAAACTTGTGAAAAAATTCTGCATACTGATGAGTTTTTTTTTTTTTTTTTTTTTTTTAACAAAGAATTATTAAAAATGAACAAAACAATAAATATCTACCTACTTAACTTGGTATCAAAGAGTTGTCACAAATATGTTTAAAGTTAAAGACAAGTAATTATTTCAATAATCATAGTTAAGTTAATGATCATTTGTGAGAAATAAACCACACCTACATGAAGAGCCAAAAATATTCTGGGATATTAAAGTTACGGAAAAACAAAATCGTTTCTCAAACGTTCAAAATTTCAATCAAAATAATAATAAAGTAAAATGCGCATGAAATTTTTCGACAGTTTAAAAACTTAAAAGAAATTCCTAACGCTATCGGAATATTAACCGCTGACAGGAAATGATTCAAACACTTGAACGAAAAAGCAAAAGAAAAAGCTAGACGGAGAGAGATTTCTTTTTACTTTCTTCTATATCTAATATATAGAAGAAAGTATTGGATTCGTGCAAATTTTCGAATTTCGAATTTTGACGGATTCGAACGTTTTGAGGTGTGCTGAGTCCATTTCGACCATTTTTACTTTCTTCTATATCTAATATATAGAAGAAAGTATTGGATTCGTGCAAATTTTCGAATTTCGAATTTTGACGGATTCGAACGTTTTGAGGTGTGCTGAGTCCATTTCGACCATTTTTGGAAAATGTCTGTCTGTCTGTATGTGTGTGTGTATGTGTGTGTGTATGTGTGTGTGTATGTGTGTCACGTCTGTGTGTGACCAGTTTTTTGTGGCCGCTCTACAACAAAAACTATCGCATGAAATCGAACGAAATTTGGTACACATATGTGCCCCTATGTGAACTTGTGCCCATTAGTTTTTGGCGCGAATTCCTCCAAGGGGGGTGGAGCAATGGGACGTTTTTCGAGTTACGCGTGCTTGCTATTACTCAGGAAGTAACTGGCGGAATCAAACAAAATTTGGTCCATATGTTGGTATTAACAGGAACAGGTGCTGATTCAATTTTGGTGTCAATAACTCAAACGGGGGTTGAGCTATAGAACGTTTTTTGTCGTCAATTGTGACTGCTGTATCTCAAGAAATAATGAACGGAATGAAAGAAAAATTTATCGGCAAGTAGCCCTTAGTGGGTATAAGAACTGATTTTATTTTTGTGTCAACAGCTAAAAGGGGGGTAGCGCAATCACCCGTTCTTTTTTTCCATTTTGTGTGCCCTATCTCAAGAAGTAATGCTACGTTCTGGTTGAAATTTGGAATATATGTGAATCCATATGTAAACAGGCTTTGGTTCTATTTTGACGCCGATCGCTCCAAGAGGTGTTGATTTTTTTTTTTTTTCGAATAAAAATATTTTTATTAATGCAACAATAAGAAAGATAAATCGTAATAGATTGTCGTCTGCGTATTTCTCGTGATTTTAATTGTATGGAAATGATAGGAAATATTATCGCAATGATTTAAAATTTTTAACTGTTGCCATCTTATGTTTGTTAACAAATAAAATATTTGTAATTCATTCAAGCAAGGCTTTTAAAATAACTTTCAATTTTCGCTCTTTGCTTTGCTTTCGCAATAATTCAGACATTGGGATAGTCGTCAAGTTTTTGCATGTGTCATTTTGTTTTTGTTGGGAATATTGCTTCCTCGTCAAGCATGGGGAGGGATCAGAAAAAAAAAGAAAAATATAGAAGAAAGTTTCGTGATGGCCACAACATACTAGTTGGAAAATGTCTGTCTGTCTGTATGTGTGTGTGTATGTGTGTGTGTATGTGTGTGTGTATGTGTGTCACGTCTGTGTGTGACCAGTTTTTTGTGGCCGCTCTACAACAAAAACTACCGCATGAAATCGAACGAAATTCGGTACACATATGTGCCCCTATGTGAACTTGTGCCCATTAGTTTTTGGCGCGAATTCCTCCAAGGGGGGTGGAGCAATGGGACGTTTTTCGAGTTACGCGTGCTTGCTATTACTCAGGAAGTAACTGGCGGAATCAAACAAAATTTGGTCCATATGTTGGTATTAACAGGAACAGGTGCTGATTCAATTTTGGTGTCAATAACGCAAACGGGGGTTGAGCTATAGAACGTTTTTTGTCGTCAATTGTGACTGCTGTATCTCAAGAAATAATGAACGGAATGAAAGAAAAATTTATCGGCAAGTAGCCCTTAGTGGGTATAAGAACTGATTTTATTTTTGTGTCAACAGCTAAAAAGGGGGTAGCGCAATCACCCGTTCTTTTTTTCCATTTTGAGTGTCCTATCTCAAGAAGTAATGCTACGTTCTGGTTGAAATTTGGAATATATGTGAATCCATGTGTAAACAGGCTTTGGTTCAATTTTGACGCCGATCGCTCCAAGAGGTGTTGATTTTTTTTTTTTTTTTTTGCGAATAAAAATATTTTTATTAATGCAACAATAAGAAAGATAAATCGTAATAGATTGTCGTCTGCGTATTTCTCGTGATTTTAATTGTATGGAAATGATAGGAAATATTATCTCAATGATTTAAAATTTCTAACTGTTGCCATCTTATGTTTGTTAACAAATAAAATATTTGTAATTAATTCAAGCAAGGCTTTTAAAAAAACTTTCAATTTTCGCTCTTTGCTTTGCTTTTGCAATAATTCAGACATTGGGATAGTCGTCAAGTTTTTGCATGTGTAATTTTGTTTTTGTTGGGAATATTGCTTCCTCGTCAAGCATGGGGAGGGATCAGAAAAAAATAAAAAAAAATTAATTTGAATTTTGACATCTTGAATTCAAATTATGTTTTTCGCAATCACGAGTGTGTGTATGTAGGCATGTGTGTTTGTGTGTGTGGGGGGGGGGGTGTTTGTGTGTACGGGTATGTGTGTTTGTGTCTGTGTGCTGGCATAAGTGTGGGGGGTATGTGTATGTGTGTGTGGGGGGTATGTGTATGTGTGTAGGCATTTGTGTTTGTGTCTGTGTGCAGGCAGGAATGTGTGGGTAGTTGTGTGTATGTGTGTGTATGTATGCGTGTGTGTTTGTGTAAGTATGGGTAGGTGTATGTGTGTGTAGATGTATGTGTGTATGTGTTTGTGTGTGTGTATGTGTGCGTGTGTGTGTAGTTGTGTATGTATGCGTGTGTGTGTAGGACATGGATGCAACCTGAAGACGGCTTTCGCTATAGGTGCTGCATCGTGAGGAGCCCGCCTGTCCACGGTGATGGTGCAGAGGGTGGCGGTGGGAAAAATCAAAGGAACGTCAAAAACGGTCAAATGAAAGCAATAAGCAATCGTGATTGCTCAAAAAAAAGAAAAATATAGAAGAAAGTTTCGTGATGGCCACAACATACTAGTTTATTTTTTGCGCTCGCTGTTGTGTAGTAATCTACGAAGCAAAAGAATCATTTTTATTTAGGTTCTCACTTGTTGATTATGAATAATCTTATTACGGTAATTATTTTGGTGATTAAATGTTGCTTATCGAGTACTCAAGAAAATAATGATATATATATTTAGTAGCGTTTTGAATGATGGAAATTTCATGACAGTAACGGTAAACTGAAAATCAACTAACGGTACTATGGTATCGTAGCGGACTAATGGTAACTGAAAAGCATTAAACATACTTTTAACTATGTTTGAAAGCCCTAAAAGCTACAAAGTGATCAAAAGCTGTACTTACTTGTTATTTTAAAGAATTATCCTCGAAAAGTTGAGATTTAATCCAATAGTGTACTTCATTCAATGTGAAAGACATAGAAGCCACGCATAGATGCAATCTATCATTCGTCCGCCATATTGAAGTGGTTGAATGGTGAATGTATGCCGGAAGCGCATGCGCCAGCAAGTCATTTTGGGATTGCTTGCTGTTTTGGCACCCCTGTCTATGATTGTCTGCTGTTTTCGCACCCTGCTCTACTTCCTGGCTAGTATGGCACCCTTGGGCACCATGCTTTCACCTTAGGGGGAATATATTCACTCGTCTGGAACCTCTGGTTATAACAGTGTGATAGGTTCCGGTATACAGCATGATTTAGAAAAAAAAATTCAATGAAAGTCTACCTATAGGATCTGATCTTTAAACGCGTTTTACTCAAAACTTCAAAATGTCCTTTGCATCCCTTTGCTTCTCACTGCCTCATATACTGTTCCTAGTTTCATCAATTTTTGTTAGTTTCATTAAATTAATACCAACGGTGTGAACATTTATTTTACCATCATATGAAGAAATCGAACGGGGGACGATAGGTTCCGATAAAATGAATAAAGTAGTCAAAGGGGCCAATTACAGGCGATGTTGTCAAGCGACTAATTAATGATATGACGGGGGACATTAAAAACATTGGTTGATAACTAAAAGTAGCTGATTTTGTTTCGATTTCAAGTGGATGAATCAACAGGTATTAAAGGTGCACTATTCTTGCTGATGAGTACGGCATTCAAGACCATTTTATTTTCTGCAAAGAACTTTCTCATAAAACGGGTGATGAAATAGTCTGCGTTACATCTAAATTAATAAAAAGCAACGGAATTCAGTATTACAACTGCACTTGTGCATGCAGTGATGGAGCAGTTGCATAGATGGGAAATATCGAAGGGTTCCATGCTGAATGCGAAAAATCAAAATCAAAGTGTTCAAATCGGTTTCCTCCACCGTGAAACTCTCCTGGTGAACAATGTGACATATGAGCAGAAGTTAGTCTTGGTTGCGGCAGTAAAAACCGTCTACTTCATACAATTAAGACCACTTAATTCTCATATTTTCATTGTACTTTCGGAAGACATGGCGACAGACCATCACTTCTTGGTTCTTCACACGGTGGTTCGCTGTTTTTTGAAAAACAAGGTTCAGATAAGAATTTTTGAGTTGGAGGACGAGGTACACATTTCTGATGTTTCAGGACGAACCGAAACATACCAGTTTATTGAAAGACAAATATTTTCTGAGAAAACAAGCGTACGCGGCTGATATTTTTTGGAATCTTAACAGATTGAATCGAAGAATTCATGGACGCGATGAGTATCGTGTTCATATGTAAGAGCAATTAAACGAATTCAAACCAAAAATTCAGCAATGAAGAAAGAAATTCGATCTTGGCACACTGGGCATATTTAAATTGACCAACTATAGTTGGAGCAAACCTAGCCTTGCAGCATTATGAAGGTTACTCAGATTTAAATAACAGCATTACGATGCTGCCAGGTTAGGTTTGCCCCAACTAAACCAATTTCAGGACTGATTAGAGTCATTAAAATTTGACATTTTTAATAACTTATTCATTAATGGCTGATGAAATGTTTTTACATTTTTGCAAAGAAAAAAGCATCAAAAGCAAGCAAGTTCTAATTTTTAAGGAGGGGGGAGGGGGTGGTTCGAGCCCCCACTTGCCCCCCGTTATTGGCGCCCATGGGACCATGGGGATGCAAGGAATATGAGCCAAATGATCTGCTGCTGGTGCCGTAAGAACAATACTCGAAATCATATTATTCCATAGTGAATTGCATTGGGGTTGAATTCCATTTAAGAGGTTAGACAAATTAAAGTTGCGCAATAAAATTATTAGCAAATCGCCTTTAATTTTAGAAGCATAAAGAGAAGTTCAGAGAACTACCTTATAAAAGAAATTTTCCCAATTGCCCGTTTTTTCTTGTTAAAAATACGGAGTCCTTCTGTAGGAGATATTTAAATGTGAAAAGGTCAGTTTTTATATCTCTAATTAAATTCCCGTCAGTTCCGTAAAAAAAAACATCGTAGAAGCCTGTTGGTTGAATTTTGATAGTGCTGAATTTATTAATTTTTTCCAGTTCCACCGGGTATGCCGATATACATAAATTTACGTAATTGGTTTTCATGTACCTTTTTTCGTTAATTCTCTGCGGCGGTGGCAAACAAAAGTCCCCTGTTGAGTGTCCGCTTCATCCACAAATTTTGCCTTTAATTTTTATATCGCTTGACATTGAACGACAATCAAAGTATTTCTGCTGACGCTTTCCTTGCAATATGTCATCAAAGAGATCTTTTTTAAATGTTTGCCATAAAGCAATAGGATTTAAAAGTTGACATAAAAGTAAAAATAGTTGTAAACAATTATCTGAGTTTAGGAGCGGAGTCAGAAAGATAAATGCATAAATTAAGGTTATTTTCCAAGATATGTTGCCGTCTATAACACCGAGTTCTTTATATGCTGCTTAACAGGTTGGCAGGATCTTTAACTGTTAATCCACTTCGCAAATTTGTAGGAAAGCGAAAATATTTCAAATGAATTCTTATGTGACCGAATTTCTACTAAGAGGTAAGTCTTTCTCAAGCTCAGAATGCCTTTGAAAATGTTGTACTCGTTTCCATTGGAAAACTTGCTTTTTTCATATGCCCGCATTTTTTTTTTTGGGAATTTTTTTCTGATAGGATATTTGTGAGCTATATTAGTTTATTATATTGTTTTTAAATGCTGAAATACGGTCATCATGAAGAATAGTTCCACCCACACACACAAATAGTTTTTATTTATTTTTTCCTCTTCCTTGTCAATTTCCTTCCTATCTACTGTTTTTTGTTCATTGTTGTTTTAACTCTTAATTTTGAAAGTACAATAATTGTGTGCAATTATTCTTTCAGTTTATAGTTTTCTAAACTAAAGGTACTTAATTGAATGCATGCAAAATTACAACTTTCAGAAACACGGATTATTATAATCTACCTACACTAGTTGAATTCAAAAACTAATTTTCCCGAAGCTAATCGCAGGTATATTTAATTTAATTAAATTTTGAAGCGTAAACATAATGTGACTCTAAACGGTTTTTAATGCCCTAGGCTAATAGAATGCGACAAACCCGATCTTCTGCAGCCTCAAATACAGGAAAAAGTTTTGGGCGGTTCTCCTGTTGGCATAGTGATATTTTTATCGTTCACTTGTGTCCATCCCTCAGCCATCAGTTTAAAGGATAATCTTTAACTATTTTGTCATTGCAGATGCAGAGCAATTGGGGTTCGTTTTTACGTATATAATACCAAAACAGAACGAAACATAAACTGGGAGAGAACTTATTAGTTTTAAAAAATAGTATAAAGACATATATGCATAATTTATAGCCTACGTCACTTAGTAAGAATGCACCTTTCACATTGTGAAGGAATTTTTCAAATAGGTACAATGGTACAAGAGATTACCTCGAACATATAAACACACAAAAAACCGCTCTCTCTTTATAATATTAGTATGGATTAAGTACCAGATTAAATGCTGCATGAATAGTTTTGCCGCCATGCAATAAAGTTGCTGCAATGCCAAAAGATGCTCGAGAATTAGTGAAATGAGAAATGTTTTGTTTTTTCCACCTGGGGTGCATCCAAAAAAAAGAATCCGCTTTGTCCCACTCAGGGGTGCTCCCCCCTTCGAGAAAGGGCACATCCTCCCCCCTTGGCACCCCTGGTCGCGCTGAAACTGCCAGGGGTTTGATTAGGATGTCTCCATCCAGTTTTTTTTTTTCCTTTCTTATATTGACTTTTTTTCGTATTTTTTTTTTATTTGCCATCCGCAAATTTTTACTCTCCTACCCGCACTCTTAAATTTTTTATCACGAATAAAAGCTTTGCTTAAATTAATTACAAACATTTGTTTTGAAAACAAACAGGAGAGGGCAACAAATAAGAATTTTAAATCACTGAGGATCTTCATTGTTTTTCGGGGGTTGTTTTGACATTTGGTATCCCAAAAAATTCAGATAGGGATACCCTAACTAACTAGTAGTATGAAATATACTTTACGACCGTGACATCAGATTTTTATACTATACTAGAGGACCTGACAGACGTTGTTCTGTTCAAACTTTGTAAATTGAAAAGTTGAAAAATTTCAATAAACTATCACGTGTTTGAACCTTTTTGTTGAAAAAAATAAGCAAAAAGAAAATATTTTAAGCTGCTTGGTGTCAGAATGCGTATATTTATTACAACTTGATTTATCTAATGCCCACTGAGCACTTGTTTTATTAACTATTTTTTCTCACGTACTTGAAAGATCTTCATAGATTGTATGATTTGTTCCTTCAGTCATACTCAAATGATAAAAATCGTCCTCCGATATTAAATGTAAAATAAACTAACTACCCATCTAAAACAAACGCAAATCCAACTGTAACGTTTTCATATATGAAAAAGAATAAATATCGAAAGGATACCATTAAACAAGAAGTTCTGTGTAGAACTAGACGAGCCTACTTTCCTGTATACCTATACTACTTTCTAGTACCTGATCAATATTCTCAAAAATAGCTAAAATCGCAAATTTTTTCAAGAAAAGAAAAGCAGTAACTTTTAAACAAAGCAGCTAATACACTTTTTTCCATTAAAAAATCTTTAACAGCTTTCAAAACGAAAAAATAATAATTAAAATTAATAAGCTCATTAAAGTAAATACATCATATCAAAACAAAAAAAAAAAAAAAATCGTTTCTTTTTCCCCTGTTGCCAAAAACAATTTTTTGAATGAATTAATGCACTTATCAAAATAAATAAAAACAATAAAATATCAACTTAAAGAAATACTTTTCATTGTCAAAAACAAAATAATAATCGTCTGCGCATATCTTTATGTAGAAACATAAATGACTTTGAGTTTATTCGCCGAAAACTGAATACCTAAATTCGCAACTCCAACGAACTATAGGGGGCACTGAAGTCACTGTCTAATGGCGGAATTGAAAACTAAAACAAACGCACATGGTAACGAAGAAAATGCTAAAAGTGTTGTGATTTTTGTTCGGACGTATGATTTTTTCGCTTTATTCTTTTTAAATTAATTTTCAAAGTCTTGTTGATATTCTGACCCACGTAGAAAGAAATGAGAATTCAAGAAGCATTACTAAACGTCAAACATTAATGCAAAGTACGTAGTTCATAGTTCTAAGCAGCCATTTTCAGATGTTGAATTCGATATTTATCAATTCTTGATAAAACTAAATAATAATTGTGGCCTGACAAGAATAAAAATTAATTCTAGAAAATTTAATATGACATTACAAATTATTACCAAAAGAAGATGATACTTCTTTGCTTTGCTTTGGCTAACACTTGTTTTCCATTTGTAGCTGAGATTCTCTTGAATTCCCGAATCGGTTAATTTAAAAATTTTCGGTTTCGATTTTTCTAATTTCTGAGTTACGATTTAATTGTGTTATGTTATGCAAATCATCAACAAAATTCTCACGGATATATGGTGGTAGTTTTCTTTTCAGTTGATTGACAATTATTTCTTTTCACTTATCGAATTCTCTAATCTTACTACCATTTTATTCCACTCATGATAAAAATTAAAAATGGTTTAACTAAAAACGCGAAATCTCGCCAAGGCTACTTTGCTCGCACTATGCTAAAACTTATAACCCTAAACAAATTTGGCGAAATCTTTCAGCGGAGAATAAAAGGAATAAAGTAAATTCTTTCTCGGTTATTCATTTTGTTCTACGATAATATATTCAAGAAAATATTTTGCATACTGTCCATTCCAACTAAATGCTGCTGTAAAATATGGTAAGTTTAATTAGTTTAAGATTAAAAAAAACCCCATATTCTTACAAATTCATACAAAACAATAAAAATTTTTACCTTGTATAACGTTATCCAAGTTTGTTAATCCAGTATTTTCGCTTTTACCAATTATTAAGGAAATAATGAAAACTAACATTATTTTGAGAAGCTCGAGAATACTACTAAGTGACGAATTAATTTCTGTAGCTGAAAGCAAACTAAGGCACATCGATTGCGTTAATGAATACTCAGAACAAACTGCCTGTGTTTACGTCAACAGACACACGTGGAACGCTTCATTTGCAGTTTTGTAAATCACCGCAAGGTAGCGTATTCGAGCGCTGGAGTTCCGAATTAAATCTTTAGCGTAAAAATAAAAACAAGTCAGATCAACAATAATTATTTCACAGTCAAAACCATAGCTGCGGAGTCGGAGTCGTAGTCAATCTCATTTTGGGATAAAGGAGTCGGAGTCGAATATCTAAGAATCGGAGTCAGTCATTTGTCCTCCGTGTATAAATTTTTGCCAAAGCTACGAAGTCAGAGTCGAAGTCGGGGAGTCGGAGTCCGATTAATTTGTCGGGCACAGGAGTCGGAGTCGGAGTCAAGTGCCCCTAAATTCTCGGAGTCGAAGTCTGGAGTTTGTCGTCAAGAGCTATTTCCAACAAAATTTGTGTGAAGTAAATCAACCTTCAAGTACGGAATCTACATTGATTTTCAGTTTCCCCGTAGGCGCTAATGTTAAGGGATTTGAACTGTTCAAAATTGAACGGAAAATTGTTCAAATCAAAAAGATATTTTATATACAAGTTTTTCATCAAAAGATTTTTCCTGCAAAGTTTGTTTGAAGCAAATTCGTCTCACAGTTCGGAATTGCCTTGAATTTCCAAGTAGGCGCTAATGTTAAGTTTTATTGAACTGTTCAAAATTTAACAAAAAATAGTTCAAATCAAAAAGTGAAATATGGGAATGAGGTGTCCTCGCCGAGATCTTTCGGAAAAAAAAAATTTTTTTCGAATCGGACTATTCCTTCAAAAGTTATTAGGGGGGGGGGGGGACAGACAGACCGACCGACAGACATTTCTCCCCATCTCAATACCCTACTTTCCAATTTTTAATTTTTCAACATTAATTTAATTATTTTATTTATTTTTGACTTTTTTTTTGTTTTCACGATATTTTTAAGATGCATTAAGCCTTCTTTCATGCTTTTTTCTTCTTTTTCTGACTTTTACTGGGAAAGTAGGCTAAAAAAAAAAGATAAAGATAAAAACAGTTTCTTGAATAAGCGAAAACCACTCACTCCCGCTCCCCTCCCGATGTAAAATAAACATTCTTCGACTAACATGACTAAACACTCTTTAAAAAAACAAAAACAATTCCTTGCAATTTAAAATATTTCGCAAAATAAACAAAAAATACAAATTACATTAACAGTAGCTTTAAAATGCAAACAAATAATCCCGCAACTCTATTGTTTATGGTCAAAGTCGCCAAGCCACCACGTTACTGTAAACCAGCCGCTCAGTGAGCGAAGCGAACTCCGACCGATTAGCGGTCCGATCTTTTGAACGAAAACTTTTAAATCCCGCTCTCTCGCTGAGCATTTGTCTCACTTACTATCCTTCCTTGCGCACTTGAATGATCTTCATACATTACCTAATTTGTTCTTTCCGCCAAAGAACATTTATCGAAAGAAGATGATACTTCTTTGTCTTGCTTGGCTAGCGCTTACTGTTTTGCATTTGTAGCTGAGTTATTTCTCTCAAATTCCCGAATCGGTTAATTTAAAATTTTTCTGTTTCGATGTTTCTAATTCCTGAGTTATGATTTAATTATGTCATGCTATGCAAATCATCAACAAAATTCTCACGGATATATGGTGGTAGTTTTCTTTTCAGTTTGATCTACCATAATGTCTTTTTACTTATCGAATTCTGTAATGTTTCTACCATTTTATTCCACTCATGATAAAAATTAAAAATGGTTTTACCGCAACATGCGGAATCTCGCCAAGGCTACTTTGCTCGCACAATACTAAAACTGTAACCCTAAACAAATTTGGCGAAACCTTTCATGAGCTGAGAATAAAAGGAATAAAGTAAATTCTTTCTCGGTTAAATATTTTTCATTTTGTTCTACGATAATATATTCAAGAAAATATTTTTCATACTGTCCATTCCAACTAAATGCTGCTGTAAAATATGGTTAGTTTAATTAATTTAAGATTAAAAAAAAAAAAAAAACCCATATTCTTACAAATTCATACAAAACAATAAAATTTTTTACCTTGTATAACGTTATCCAAGTTTGTTAATCCAGAATTTTCACTTTCACCATTTCTCAACAACTCATATTTTAGAAGGAAATAATGAAAACTAACATTATTTTGAGAAGCTCGAGAATACTACTAAGGGACGAATTAATTTCCGTAGCTGAAAGCAAACTAAGACACATCGATTGCGTTAATAAATACTCAGAACAAACTGCCTGTGTTTACGTCAGCAGACATACGTGGAACGCAACGTGGCAATGTTTTAGTTTCATCGGCAGTTTTATAAATCACCGCAAGGTAGCGTATTCGAGCGCTGGAGTTCCGAATAGATGGTACAATGAATTTCAACAATGGTTTTTACAATGATTTAACGATAAACAATCTGGATAGGGTCACCCTGATTACCTAGCGATATGAAATATACTTTATGTCCTATTCTCATACCTACCAAATACACACAAAAAATTTCATAAAAATAGGTCGAGCCGTTTCGGAGGAGTTCAAACACTAACACCGTGACAGGAGATTTTATATATACATTAGATATATAAAATGTCATCTCTACATAGTATAAAATGAAGTCCCCAAAAAGCGTCTGTTTGTTTGAACTCGCAAAACTCGAGAACTACCCGGCCGATTGCGCTGAAATTTCCACAGTTTGTTCCTTTAAGTCCTGAGAAGGTTTGCAGACCAGTTCGAATAAAATTCGATGAATAGTTCTTTTTTTATTCCAATTTACGTCCAATTTTCGAATAAATTCTCAAATATGGGGGTGAAAAATTACTTGCACATATTAATATTACATATCGTTAGAAAGGGTAGAATTTTCCGCGTTCTACACAATTTGTTTCAATGCTCTAATTTTATTACGGCGGGAGTTATTTGCGTTTTTAGCTCGATTTTTTTTAGGCTTAGCTGAAATTTAGGCATTTCTTCCTTCATTAAATAAATCAATAAAAAGTGAAGGAATTGTCCCACAGCTTTCTTTTTGACGCCATTGGAAAAAGCGACCTTTTTTACTCCAGATCTAACTCGACCTATGGTCGAAAAAATCAGCTTTTATCTCGAAAGGAAAAAAAGTTACAAGCCTTTTTAAATCAAGTTTAAGATCTCGATTCCATCAAATTGTGAACCATTTTCTTTCGCATTTTAATTCCTTAAACTTATTTTATTTTGTGTTTCCATGGTTACGCCTTTTAAATCCATCTTTCTGGATTTAATTTCTTAAAAGTATTTTAATATGTGTCGTAATTGTTTGGAAGGGAAATCATGATGTTTTTTTTTTATTTATTTTTTACGCCTGGTTGTTGAATATACATCACTTGACACAATTTTTATTTTCAAGGTGGATCGGGCAAAGCCAGGCAATGCAGCTAGTTAATAATATAATCATATAATCTTCGTTTTAATATAAATGTTTTTCGCATAAAGAGAAAATAGCTAATATTTACCATTATCTGCTCTAAACATTGCTAATTTGTATGATCGAATTTAAAAGCATTTTCCACCAAGTATGTAGTGAAAAATAACGAGAAAAAAAGGTTTTTTAAAACGCTTTGAGTTTATATGCGGTGCTTAAAAGTAGTTTGGCCAAGTATAGTGAAAAAAATAATAAAAAGCTTTTAAAACGCCTTTAAACTGATGACTTGGCTTGAATCAAAGAAAGCTCGAAAACCTGCAGTATTTTAAAAGTTCTTGATACTCAGTTCGCACATATATGCTTGCTAAGTTCAGTCTTAAAACTTATTTGCTAAATTTAATGATAAAACTTTAACTTTATTGCTATTATTCACTTTTTTTTTTGAAAACAATAAAAAGCGGAAGTTCGTTAACTTTTTTATAACATTTTTGTAGATTTTGGATATTTTCTTGCAAGTTCGACAAACAAATGAGAAAATTTCAAACCAAAATCACAAGGTCTCAACTTTTGAAAAATTTAAGGGCATCTAAAGACACCACAAAATTTTCCAAAAAAAAATTAAAAGTTATACCGAACATGTTTGATATGGAAAAATACATTCTTTTTTTCATGAACAAGAGGGAAAACTAATGCCACTCTTTACACCTTACAAAACTTACTTTATGGTGCTTCATTTCTTAGACATGTATCAGCAAACACTGAAGCAGCGATACTTATTTATAGCTGAAATAAGGTAATCTTCAGGTTGTGGCCAGACTTGCCCTAATTTTACTTTATTATCTCTAGTACACAGTTTAACGATGGATAGCATTCCAAATTAGTTCTTGTGACATCAAATGTCATTAACATGATGAGGTACATTTACTCCCCGATTCACTGCTGTCGAGAATTTATGGGTAGGTAGAGGAAATTCAAAATATGCTATCTACGTATTTCGTGCATATTTGTAACTAATAAGTTTGGAGAAAAGTGTGGAAAAAACCTATATGAGTAAAACAGAGTTTGTGTGTGTATTTGCTTGTTGGTCACCTATTGACCTTCTGAAAAAGTCCAGAAGTATAAATTTTAGCTACCAATACTTTTGATTAGATCCTGATGCATTTTAAAGCTCTGTCCATACGCATATTCGTTTATTTATTTTTTTTCTAACTTCTTTCAAACTCACATTTTAAGCAAAAACTATCACTTTTAATAAACGTTCAGCTACACGTTTCTGAAATGAATGAATCATCAACGTTTTAATGCACAAAAATTGCAAATTACTGCAGACACGTGTTTCAGTGTTACGAGCAACACCTTTTTCAATGCAAAGAAGAGTGAGCTTTTGGATGAAAATTCATCCGAGGAAAGCCAAAAATTTGAAAAGCCTCCGGGAAAGCTTTCCATCCAAAAGCTCACTCACATTTCTTTGCACTGAAATAGGTGTTTCTTGAAACTCCGAAACACGCGTCTGCAGTAATTTGCAATTTTTGTGCATTAAAACGTTGGTAATTTATTCATTTAATTTTCAAAGGCAAAGGCATTTATTCGTTAAATGTTTCTTCATCGTCGGCATGAATTTTCATCAGCCCCAAAAAATGATCGACCTGAAAATGAATTAAATGTAGTTGGAGCAAACCTAACCTGGCAGCTTCGTAATGCTGTCGTTAGGATCTGCTTAGCCTTCACAATGTTGCTCGGTTAGTTTTACCTTGTTTTGCACCAACTACGGAAATATTTATCCCGTTAAATGCCGTCTGTTTTTCTTTCAGTTTTCATAGAATTTCAGCTTTGATAAATTCGTAGTTCTAGAGTTTGGATACGCCACCTTGCGGTGATTTAAGAAATTGCCCACAGTGGTAAAAACATTGCAATTTGACGCGGAGAAGAAGTTGCCTCATTGGACAAATGCAAGTGGGTGGGTTATTGTTAGCAGCCATTGGTCAGGGACTGCAGCAACTCCAATAGTTTAATTGAATTACAAATCATAAAAATATGATGCAACTATTAAGTACAATTGCAGGAAATAGTCTAAAAAGTAAAATAAAGAAAGAAGTATCAACTTTGTTACTCGATAATGGGTTTAATCTTCAAAGGAGTTTAACCTACTAATGTCAAATTTCGGGAAAAAAAGGACATTAGTACTAGCTAGTATTTAGTATTTCCTATTTCGATTTTCAGTACTTTTCAAATAAATCGGCATTCTACGCCAAATTAAATCTTAAGTCATGATCATGTTATCGCACCAATTGAGAACATTTAACACACTTAAATATCCTTTTGCTATTCGACATGCTTTAACACCACAGACATTTGGCGATTTTTCATATTTCCAAAATAAACGCTTTTATATGCAGTGGACGCCGGATAGTTGAACCAGTGGTTAATTGAATCAACCGCGGTAATGAATCAAATTGTCAAAAACAGAACAAAATCCAGCTTTATTGAAATAGCCGCTTTATTGAATCAACCACGTTATGGAAACAAAACTGTTTTGAACAAACATGATTCATATAAACGGCGGCCACTGCAATTAATATTTATTCTTTTCTCTATATTATCAAACTGCTAAATGCTGTAGAACGGCCAGCTGTAGTATAGCTTGAAGGTTCAATAAATACATATTTTTCATTCAAAAAAGATCCATAACCTTAAACATTTCATGATAGATTTCAGGTAAGTCCCTTTTCCCAAAATAAAGTAAGAAGAACAGTGGACTGACAGCTTTCAGTATGGCGTACTAGGAAACTTTATTCTACATCTCTACGGGGATCTCGGCAACAAAGATGCGCGGTGGGCGAACAGCCGCTTCTGCTGCTGACAGGTGGATTGTCGACAATTCCAAAAGCCTCACACAATGAAACACTTATAAATACGACTGTCGTGCATCTGATACTTCTTTCCCTTTGACAACCGAGGACGACGGTTTGGAAGGAGACCGAAACTCATCGCCAGAAGAAGGAGGGACCGCAGAACGTTTCACGAGAAATTGCAGAAATCCGCAAGAGGCCCAGAATCATAGCAACAGAATTCTGTGTAAGTATACTTCTAGCATTTGAAGTACTTAACACATGCAGTGAAACGAATTATTTCAAACGAATATGATTGAAATGTGGACAATTGCATATTCTTTGCAATTGTCCAGGTTTCAATCATATTCGTTTGGAATGTTTTAATCAATTCCATCCTTCTTTGGTGGAGCTGTCAGGGGACACACTTCATCCTCAACTGTTCCCCTTCCTTCAAGAGATTCGATTTTCGTCTTTAATTTAGTGTTCGTATTGTCCTTGTCTTTCGTCTCGTTTTTGTGCTGTTAAAATGTTTTTATTTTATTCAAAATTATTTTTCTAAATAGTCTTTTGGCTTGTTACTCAAAATATAAAACTTCGTTTATGTGGATTTTTCGGCAAAAATTTTCAAAATTTTAGAAGTTTTGTGCCCTTTTCTCTTTGAACAATTTTTCTTCTTTGGCACCGTCTTCGAATAAAAACAATCGTTTGACCCAGCATAACCAACTAAGCTCTTGCGCCAAAAAACCCAATCTAACCAACCAGCCATGCAGTAAAGCATATTTCATACGTCTCTCGATTATACCTCTTTTATGCATCACTTTCGGAAAGTCACGATTCATTCCTATTCCTTTTAATGCACAAGTGAATCATTTGGTTTATACGTAGTGAAATATCGGTCAAACGTCGTTTTCCTCTTCCTAAAGTTCGAAAAAATTTCCAAACTGGAAGAATGATGAAACTAATCATGGATGAAGGCGTCTGGAAACTTCTTGTGGTAAAATTAAATTTTAGGGAGTTTGTAAACTGTGGTAGTGATATCGAAGTTCAGTACAATAGAAGGTTCAATAAGTGAAAAATATATATTTAAATAAGGAAGAAGTGGCATCACCTTCCGTTAAAGACTCAATAGGCTGCATTGATAAACTTAAAGCTTATCTTGTTTCTTAAAACGCAAGTTAAAAAGCATTTTGGGAATTAATCAATTCAATTCATAATACGATAATCAATACTTTAGTTGGTTGCTTCCATTGGATTTTTTTTGGCGCAAGAGCCTTATTAGAGGCTATACTGCGCCAATATTTTAGCTTAGAACTTTTACAGAGTAATTTTTGCTAGTTGCATTAAAAAAACCATATAAGAACCCTAAAACTGCTATGTTTAAATAAAATTGCATTACTGTTGCTAAACTTAATGGCGGTAAAAATTAAAGGAACGTTTTGATTATACGTCGTTCTTGTTTTCATGTCGTTTCACTCCAGTCCTTGAACGACGCTTTACTACTGTCCAACCACGGATTGTATGGAATTGGCAAACGTCCAGATAAGACGAATCTATCTGAATGAGGGGGGGAAAGTAAAAATTTGATGCGTGTATTCCGCTCATTTGAATGAGAATCTGGTTCTGCAAAAGCTTACATCCTTAAAAAATAATAGATTCGTCCATTTCCGGCTGTAAAGCGGATGTTTGTCTTTCCATACAATCCGTGGTCAGACAGTATATTTGTAACCAACAAACTGTTGGGAATTGCTGCTTTTCTCTAATTGACGTTCGAAAGAGGCAAGAAGCAGTGGCATAGTCAGAGGAGGGTCCATAAGGTCTGGACCTTTCCCGAAATGAGTAAGAAAATTCTAAAATGAATGTGCCCTTATTTTCACACTTTTCCTACTCGTGTCACATAATAAAAGTCAAATTTAAATATATACAATATTTATATTTTCTGCTCCTTGTTACAGCTATAAAATCGAATTAGAAGACATATTTTTTTTCTTTTTTCATAAAAAAAGTATATTATTATTTCACAGAAAATTAGTTTTACGACAGAATACACTTAGTGAAGTTCTTGGTCAGAAGCAACTTCAAAGCCAAAGCATGATTGGAGTGATTTTCTTAATAGAGGGTTGGGGTAGAAACGTTAAAAACCAAAAATATTGGTTCGTTAGAGGATTTCTATAAAATTGGATTTGAGTTCATCTGCTACTGGACTGGATTTTTCTGTGTTTTTTTTTTAAACATATATTGGACCCCCTACGAAATGAAATCCTGGCTACACTACTGGCAATGAAACGCATTTTCGCTTTTCTAGAATTTCTTTAAATGGGGCGTTTAGAATCAAAACCAGCACATCCAAGAATTTTTAAAAGTGTGTTTTTTTTTCATTTGTTAATTTTATACTTCTGTGTCTAATGCTATAAAATGAATCCATCTCAGTCAGATCAAAAACTGCCGCCGAAAACTTGTTTTACTACATAGCCAGTTCAATCCATGCTTTTATCATTTCACCAATTTAAAAACGTACATGTAACATCTACATTATTGTCATAAATTGCTGAATCAACTTGCATTTAGGATTGTACAGGCTAGAACATGGCATAAAAGAGAGAAGCCACATGAATTTAATTGAAGATTAAATGGAAAATTAAATTATAAAAACAAAATAATGCCGTGTTACTTCAAAAGCTCAATCCAAATATTTAAATATTTTTTATCAGTAAATAATGAGAAAACACTGCTGGTTTAAAAGAGGAAACCAAATTGAAGTTATACACTAAATGTTTTTCAAACGAAAAAAAAAATCTTTTGGAAAAATTAAGTGAACAGAGCTTGAAATGGTTTGTCTCTTCTGTAAAACATTTTGCAATGGATTGACCTAGTTTTGATCAACGCCCTCGTAATACTAAATTCCTATGTCATTTGCCTCAAAAAATGAAATGCAGGAGTTTAGATCCAAAATTCAGCCCCTCTGTATCAGCAACTGGCATAGCTCATTAGGCAAAGTACTCAACATAGTCCATTAATGCGAGAGAATACATATACATACATTATCCAGTCTCCCTCTACAATGAACACCCCCATAATCTCAACACTTTTGTTCGGTTCCATGAATGTTCAGAATAGAGAGAGTCCACTGTAAATCAGCTGTCACTATGAAACATTCATAACATCCAGAGCCATCTTTTCTGAACGGATCGAACTAATTTGTACTGCCAGAACTGTTAATTTATCGTGCAATATACCTTTCTCTCACTCAAAAATCTCAGTATCATGTCTTTCGACATAATTAAATTTCAAGTACACGTATATTAATGTCTTTTTTCTTCAGCCTGAATTATGTTACGCCTCTTGGTGACATGTCTTCTGACATCTGTGGTAATTTCAAGTGCATTGGCTACGATGGGCAACGGGGAACAGGGAGGCGAGATCTTGGCCGAAATTCCCAGCCAGCCCATGGTGTTCAACACGCCAGAGGAACTAAGGACTTATCTCCAAGAGCTAGACAAATACTTTGCCATCGTTGGAAGACCCAGGTACGGTAGAGTAACTTCTAAGAACTATATTTTCCAGGAATTATACGATGAGCCGTTTTAATGAAGTAAATTGCTTATTACGTTGCAAGTTAAACGCCCAACGTAAGTTGTTGGCACTCTCAGTTTCAAACAAATGACTTCTACCTCCAGATCCGTTATTGACTGTTCCAGAATGTTGAGTTCATAACAAGGGACAAAACAACAGTCTCTACATGTCATAACCAGTCCGTGTATTTACTTAATTTTTTAGAAATATTTTTTACTTTCTTTTGCCTTCAAAACTTGGAAAAAAAATAATATTGGTATGATGGAAATTTTTTGGGGTTTTTATGTGCCACCTTTTAAGATGTTGGCACAAATTTTGGCCGTTTTTGGGAAATGTAGGATATTTTGTGGCCAATCTTAACTCCAAAGGCAATACACGAGACCAAACGGAATGTCGTACACATATGTATAATGGAATTGGCATAGAGTGTAATGGTCAAGTGAAATTAAGGTAATTGATTAAATTTTTGTATCTTAATTTTGGCGGAATTATAATGCTGTGAAATTAAACCGTTAAACTTAGCATTTGACTGAAATTTAGAAAAAAGAAAAGAAAAAAAAAAACATTTAATGGAGTAAAAAAGTTAGTAATGATTGAATAAAGTGCTTCTGGCTTACTATAAACACCTATTCCAATGCGAAAAGATGTCGAAGGAACAGGACGTCTGTTTTGTCAGAACAGAACGTCTTGAACAAAATATATTGCTCAGTAATTTAAGAAAATAAATGTTAAAATAATGTTTTGCAAATAAATTGTTTTTATGGACGACATTGAATACCAGAACGATTTTCGATATAAAACCTACTCATAATTAACAAAAAAAAAAAAAAAAAAAAAAAATGCTGTTTTACAGGGAAAAAGAAAGAATCATTTAGTTTTAAACGAGCTTCTTGTTGATTTTACAAAAATTCAGATACACGATTGTTAATATTTATGAAACCCAGAAAAAAAACTTTTTCTCCAAATGAATTCTGTAAATATTGTTTCTTTGCCAGCAATATATTAATGCAAGGAAAGTAAATTGTTTTAAATAACAGACCCTATAAATAAGAGAAGAAAAAACTTGTTTTTGACAAATTAAAGCTTTTGCAGTCGAAGATTGTAGCCAGGTTTTTAAACAGTGGTTTTTATTTAGTTTGAACGTTTGCTAAAAAACTGTTGTTCTGGTGTTGCCAAAAATCACTTAATCACCAAATTAATTCTGTAAATGTTGTTTCTTTGGGGCCAGCAATATATCAATGCAATTAAAGCAAATTGCCCTCCCTACAAATAACTGGAAAAAAAAAAAGAAATATTGAACTTGCTTCTGTGTGTGTGTGTGTGACAGATTAAAGATTTCGCAGTCGAAGATTGTAGCCAGGTTTTAAAACAATGGTTTTTATTCAGTTCGAACGTTTGCTAAAAAACGGTGTTGTTCTGGTGCTGCCAAAAATCACTTAATCACCAAATGAATTCTGTAAATGTTGTTTCTTTGCCAGCAATATATCAGTGCAAGGAAAACAAATAGCCTTCCCTACAAATAACAGGAGGAAAAAAAAGAAATAGCGTTTCTGAGAAATTGAAGATTTCGCAGTTGAAGATTGTAGCCAGGCTTTAAAAAAGTGGTTTTTATTTAGTTCGAACGTTTGTTTTCTCTCTTCGAACTTCGATGCTGTATAGTTTCTAATTGTTGCAATTTTGCATACATTTCTGCCTACCTTTTCAGATTTTTTTTCCTTTACTAAATATCAGACAAAAACAATAACAGTAACAAATCGTAGTATCTATCATGTAGTATGGTATATTCTATACGTTACACCATATTACATGAAGCAACAATAAAAAAAATAAAGAATCTGCTCCTCACTGAGCAGATTCTTTATGTGAAATTCTAATAACATTGAATAAAAGATACTGTTTAAAAATTGTAATGTAAAAAAAGAGCTATTTACTTTAAAGCAGTCAAAATAAAAATCAAAAACATATTCTAAAAAAAAAAAATAAGTGTTGAAATATTTGTTGTAACAGATTCTTTAGTTTGATATGGTTTACAGAATAACCATTCGCAAACCATTCGCAACAACCATGTCAGAGAGTTTAAAGCTAAATAGTGTTCCAAAATATACAGAAATAATGACAAGTGCAAAAAAATCCAATATGAAAGAAATTCCCTCCCCCCCCCCCCCAAAAAAGAAAGAAACGTTCAACTGCATGGGATCTAATTGTGTACCCCTCCCCTTTTTTTGCAATATGACGCCCAAAAGGAATCTTAACCCCTTTTCTTTCTTTTTTTTTTGTTACAAATTAATTCAAATTTCAATGAAGTATTGCTAAACATTTTAGAGATCTATCGCCAAGTCTTTGTCACCAGCTTGATGATATGTTAGCAAGCTGGTGATACATTTGGTTTGAAAAGTGAGATGTCGAATCCGGGGTCAGGTAGACCATATTTATCGAGATTCCGATAGAACCAACGTTAAAATTGCCGATATTTGTAATAATCTCTGTAAAACAGTATTGTGTGCATCGATTCGCATTATGCAGGGAGTTAACTTCTTAAAACTTTGTCTGCTTTTTCTAAGGCTCTCTAGTTCTGTATTTTTGTTGCTTTTATACGTTGCATTTAGTTTTTGTTGTAGTTTCAGATCTCAGTCGTCAAAATAACATCAAATTTTCTTAAATTTTAAAGTACCCTTTTCTGTATCTAACATCTTTTTACAGGTTTAGGATAGAGTAAGTATAAGCATTTAGAATAATTATGACTTCCAACGCCTACTTAGGTACACGTACGTACTTATTCTTTTGAGTTCTTAAAAGACATCGACAATTTAACAGGAAAACAAAACGAGCTGATGTGTGCATCACATGACTTCCTTTTACTCCAATTTAATGTCATTTCCCCATTATTCGCTATTTTAATGTGATTCAATATTTATTCTCTAAATATCACCAACAATGGCCAAATTGAAACCAAAAAAAAAAAACTCCGCCAAGTTGGCGACAAAACTTGGCGACCAAAAGACTGGCGATATATCGCCAAGTGTCCGACAAATTATAACGCCACTTGAGTTTACATCGAAATTAACAATGATTTCCCCCCAAAAAGGTGCAAAAGACCCCCTTAGGAACATCCGAAAGCAACCAAAAGGGGAGGTGCACAACTAGACCCCACTACGAGTCTATGTACCAAATTTCAACTTTCTAGGACATACCATTTTTGAGTTATGCGAGATACATACGCACATACGCACATACGCACATACACACATACGCACATACATACAGACGTCACGAGAAAAGTCGTTGTAATTATCTCGGTGATGGTCAAAATGGATATTTCGCGTGTCTATACATTCTTAGGCACTTTTCCGCATGTGGTCGAATCGAAAAAAAAACTCAACATTCATTTGGGGGTGAGCAAAATGGAAATTAAGGGCGATTTTTGAGTGAAAATTTTTTCGCGAATACAATACTTCCTTTTTTGTAAAAGGAAGTAAAAATAGTGCAGTGTCAACATTTAATATTTTTTAACGTGAGGTGAACTAGATCTATTGACTAGATACGGTTTTCGAATAGATTTCCTTCATAATTTGTTCTGTCCTCACAAAAATGAGAAACATAGTCGAATAATTTCATTTACAACAGCAATTAAAACTCTTTAATGACCCATAATTGCATGTTTTTTTTTTTAAACAAAATATGCACTAAGGCTAAGGCACCATATTCATACTAACAATAACATCTTCAAAAATTACTCAATACAATTCACCTATTGTTGCAGTAGTACCGCTGTCAATCTATGTAAGATACTTTTGTCACAATCGCTCATCGATTTTATATCGCAGTTTCTAACAACCAAGAAATTTCACATAACAGTATTGGACTAGCTAAGTTCAAATAGCCTTTCCATTCTGTTTAAGAGAGACAGGCAACTCGCAAGAGCAAACGGGCGGGGGGGGGGATAAGCAAGGGGACAATTGTCTCCCTAACTGCTAAACATGAAAGGGCCTCGTCCCTTCTCTTTTCTAAGTTTAGAATTAATAATAGATCGAAAAATGAATGTGTGTTGATCGATTCAGGCGTTTAAAGAAAGAAGAATTGAGTTAATAATTTTGCGTTTTATCTCAAGTTATTGTTCCGCAAAAATTCAAATAGAACATTGAACTAGAAGGAAGAAGTCTACTGCTGTTGTCTTCCGTCCCGATTTTTGAGGCCGAGTTCTGAATTTTTTTAGTGGTTATTAAATTTATAATGACGCTAAAATCCACATCCCTATTTTCGAAAATAAAAGTCCATAAGGATTGCCGCCCACCTACCCCTTGCATTTCCTTTGACCCTCTCTCCCCCCTTTTTTGGTGCACCAATCGCTTATGTTCGGTCACAGGAAGGTTTGATCGAATCACTACTAGTGAATTGTCAACTGGCTAACCAGTTTGTTCCCCTTGTATGCAGGGTGTTCCGTTTTAACCTGCAAGACCTTTATTTTCGCAACCGTTAGTCCTAGATGTATACTTCCAATTGCAAAAATGTTCAAAATCAGATGCAGAGTTAAGATACTGAAAGTTTGAAGCAAAAATAAAAATGAGTCAAAAAATACGAAATTTAACTTTTCATGCGGGCCCTAGGTCCCCTAACCATTATTTAGAGAAATAATCTCAATTGAAAACTATTACTAACACTTAAAATTTGACATTTGTGCGACCAAAACTCAAGGAGATATTCCAGTTTAAAGTTTTGAGGGACCATAGAGCAGATGAGATTGGAACTTATCGCTCTTTCAGAGGAATGACAGGTCGTCAAAGTAAGAAAAATAAGGTATTTATAATTTTCATTTCTATTCAAAAATAAATGCAGATGTTATGATGTGATACGCAAAAACACACCACAAAACCTCGATTAATTTGAAAAATCACACTCTATGCAGACATGTAATTTTTAACACTTGTTAATCACTATATTTTCCCCCAAAAGATGTTATTGACGGCGAGTGAAAAGTGGTGTAAGTCACAAAACGCTGAGTTTCATATCTCGGTGAATATTGTTAGTACGAATTTCAAACTTTTTGTGCTGGAATAATTTCCCTATGGAGAATCATTTCCCTAAATATAACTTAGGGGACCTGAAGCCCGTATAAAAAGTTAAATTTCGTATTTTTTAACTCATTTTTATTTTCGCTTCAAACTTTTAATATCTGAACCCTGCATTTGATTTTGAACATGTTTGCAATTGAAAGTGTACATCTAGGACTAACGGTTGTGAAAATAAACGTCTTACAGGTTAAAACGGAACACCCTGTATGAATCCTCAACAAAATTGAATCAATTTTGTAGAAGATGTTTCTTTGTCAGCGCAGTGTCTGTTCAGAGAAAACAACCTGTATTCAACCTGACTCTATTACAAATCTATATAAATAGTATCCGTTCTCAAAAGCCACTCCCAGCCCCCGCGAACGATTCCACTTTAAAAAGGGATGCTAGGTACCCATGAATCTGTAGCAATTGGCCGTGTGAATTCTGGAATATGAAGTTGTTGTTTGTGTGTGTGTGTGTGAGTTTTCAATCAAATGATCGTTATTTTTTGGATTGCATGCAAGCAAAGTTTTTTTTTTCGACTCTCGCATGCATCGATTTATGACATTTTATTTAATCAATAAAAATTAGCCATTTGATCGCTTTCATTGTTCTACCTATGCAGCTAAATATAATTCAAAACATTTAGGAGAGGCATTAAACAAACTCCTTAAAATGTTGATGTAGAAGAAAAAGATGGAGTGGGGTAGTGAGATAGTCGTAGATGGGGTAGATGGGGCAGGGTGAGACTGTTTCACTGTGCCCCATCCTGAATCGTAATTCGAACGGGATACTTTTTAAAATTTCTTTTATAATTTAAGAGTTTTCAACTTGCTGTTGTTTTAATTTACAGGTATTTCTACTTCATTAAAAATTCGACATAAACCACGTGCGGCGAAAATAGGGACATTTTCTGTCGATTCCATGAGAAACTCATTTGTAACTAACCCTCTGATTCCAAGTGGCAATTCAGATAAAGTAGAACATAATAATCTGTAAATTACAGACAAAACTGATCCAAAAGTGTCTCCTATACTCTAGTGTAGAAGCGAGTGTTTGTACCTAGATAATCTTCAAGATCAATCTTAAAAAGATGGACAGTCAAACAATCATGCACAGCCATAAGGCAAAAAAATCACCACAGCAAGGAATTCCAAGGAAAACCAGAAATAACGTGCTTTGTACAAGTGAAGCACTCTCGGGCCATTAATTCGGCGTTTTGCAACATTGAATGTTGTTTTATTACTTGTTGATTGCAAAACAGAGTTCTTTTCTCTGCCAAGAAATCGGCATTTTCGTCTCCTTGCACTTATTTATACAATCTTTCTTTCATTTTACAGATTCGGTAGGACGCTTGGCAATGGATACTCCCGGAATATTTTCCCCTACTTCAGAGCCAATCCCATTGCCCCTTCTTTCTGACATTTTGCGTATCACTTGCGTCCCTCAACTCTGCTTAAGCGCATCCTAGAGGACCAACAGCGGCAGCTGTTCTGCTTCGACGTCCGTTTCGGAGATGCATGAGTTGAACTCCCTACTCCTAGACCTCTTGCTGTCAATAGAACCCATATCCATCACGAATGTAATCGGATTGCGGCCTTTATCAGGTAGAACCGTCGCCCTCTCAAAACATAGGCAATGTATTCAAATGAGACCAATAAAAATTTATTACGATAAAGTATGTTTTGTTATTTTATGAATGCATATTAGTCCAGTCAATGAGTGCTCAAAACAGGGGTGTAGCGTGCATGGGATATGCGATAATTTTTGACTTCAGAATATTGTTAGGGACAGTTAGTAAGTAAACATACTAAAAGTCCCCGACCCTGGGGGATGAGCTAAAGGTGGGAGGGAGGGGGAAGACAATTTTGGGGTTTTCGAGAAAATGTCGGAAACGGTGGAAAAAAGGAGTTTAAAATAAAAATTCAAGCTAAATGAATTTAATATGAAACTGTTTCTACACATTTGTGTCAAATTTCCAATAATTTTCTGGGTATATGTTATGAAAAATCGATGATTTTCGGAAAAATTCTCTCTTTTTGTCAAACATTTGCTTCTAGTGCCTCCCAAGATCAGTATATATGAAAATTGTCAATGACAAAGTTGTAGAGCTTTAAATTTCCTTCAATTTGATATGCTATTTTGCTATATTTTATTCAACCAATCAAAAGTTACAGAATTTCAAACTCGTACTTTCACGGCAAAATTGAAACACTTGCCATTCACAAATTTCAAACCGACTCGAAAGAATCGCGCACTTCTTCTTTCTTCAATGAATTCAACAATCCTGATGGACAATAAAGAAGTATTTGCGGGTTACTACAATTCAAATGATGTTTAAGGGTTGGGGGGTCGTAAAATTATGACTTTGTGTCAAGGGGAAGGAAAGAGTAAGAAGTGTGACATCAAGCATTTTTTAAATACGAACATGTTTATAAAAATTAGTTTATGAAAAGTACTTTGTGACAAATGGGGAGGGGGTCAAAATGTTGAGAAAAAGTTTAACATCATTTATCAACAGCCCCTGACTAAGAAATTGGACGAGGATTTGCAGAACTACGTTTATGCAGTATGAATTAGCTCCATACCCATTGCATTATTTAACGAAAGTGAACTGACCAAGTGCAGAAAGCCAGCATTTCCTCAGTAAGAAATTTTTTAGAAGTAATTAATAAGTAAATATACTGAAAGTCCCCGACGCTGGGGGGAGGGAAGTTAAAGGTGTGAAGGGGGAGCCAAATTTTGTGGTTTTCGATTATATCTCAGAAACGGCAGGAAAAATGTGTTCCAAATAAAAGTAAAATTTATCTAAATTTATTGTGAAGTTGTTTTCATACATATATGTCACATTTTCAGTGTTATTTTAGGTACGCGTTCTTGAAAACCAATACTTTTCGAGGAAAAAAAAATTATCTCGTTCTTTTTGTCACAGAGTATCTGTGCCAAGCAGGCGCTCAAGGGACCTTGTGCAGCAATCATGTGACAAGGACCCTGACGGTTTTCTGTGTCTTGAAAATCCACCGGCTGAACACTTGAACTGCAGAACTGCAGATTCAAACCTGATACCAAAGAAATACGAAGCCTATGCCCAATCACAGCGATTCCCAGCTGACAAGCAATCAAAAACTATGAAGTTCTAGCATGTACTCAATTTCGTTACTTTTATTGAAATGAATATGTGACGCTATAGCAGGATAATGAAAATATTAATAATAGAAATAAGGTAAATGTAGCTGACCGGCAGCACCTTTTTGTAATTATAGTTTTTATTGCATTATTATTTATCATTTTTGAAAGTGTTTATATGGAATATGACTGACAGTAATTAGAAAATGAAAATATCATCTTTAAGGTGACATCTTGGTTCTATTCTGAGGCGGAAGGGTCATGTCACCAGCAGTGTAAAAGTTGTTCTTAAAAATTGGTAATGTATTGATGTCATCGTCGTTCCCTTCGTCCTGGATAAATATTTTGATTCCGTTGTTGCAACTGCCCTTGCAATGCAAGCTTGCGACAGAGTAGTCTAACGATGATTTTCTACATGTGACCTCTTGGTCACTTGTAGAAAAGCAATCTGTCAAAATCATCTTCTAGATTCCGTCAGGAGCAACATCTGATTCCGAGAGTTTCAGAACGAGTTAGTCAGTCCTCCTTTCCCAAACCCCCAATCCGGTATTTCACCATTAAGTTCCTAGCTAAAAATTAACTAGGTGGTACGGCAGAGTTAGAGATCAGTCTTGATGTTTGCAGCTACTTTGATAAATGATCTGTGACGGAACTCATTGAGGGACTTTTCTGTGGCTAGAGCACCATACCATGAGAGATAGATATGACCCTAGCAGCATCAATGGATTCAGGGGAAAAAACTGTAGATATATACCTTAGATACATGTTGTATGATTTTAGATTTCTGGCAGATTGTTGTGATCAGTTGAGGATTTGGCTATCAAGAGCACAACCAGGAGGACTTCCTCTCAAATGATAGCTACCGAAGAATTTTGCCATCTGATGATAGTCGTTTTCCCAATATCAACGTCAACATCACCCCTAAAGCTCGGAGCGTATTTGCGTCGTTTTTCAGCAGCTTCATCATTAGCGGATTTGTCAGCTGACTGTTCTTGTGAAATTTTTACAGAATTCTTCTTGTTTGACCGTCGTTTCAATTTTCTAACTGACATTGATGTCCATATAGTTTATACAGTCGTCTCTTTTTGCCTAACAGTATTGTAGACTAGGTATCCTCAATAACAACAAATTCAAATTTAATTAAATCATTGTTGTTATCAATTTCCTTAAACAGTATGTATAGTGCTGACTTTCTGCACGTCCTTAGTTCCTCAGTCCACCAATTCATACTGACTGCATATACGTAATTTTGCAAATCTTCGTCCGATTCCTTGGTAAAGGGCTGTCCATATAAATAATGTCACAGTTTTTTTCAACATTTTTAACCCTCTACGTCTCTCACCCTTCCCTTTGTCACAAAGTTCGTTTTACAAGCTACTTTTCATAGACATATTCGTATTAAAAAATGCTTGATGTCACACTTCTTTCTCTTTCCTTCCCATTTGTCACAAAGTAGCAATTTTACGATCCCCCCCCCCCCACACACACACCTTAAACATCATTTGTGTTGTGGTAATCCACAAAAACTTCTTCATTGTCCATCAGGATTGTCGAAATCATTGAAGAAAGAGGAAGTGCGCGATCCTTTCGAGTCGGTTTGAAATTTGTGAATGGTAAGTGTTCCATTTTTTGCCATGAAAGTACGAGTTTGAAATTCTGTAACTTTTGACTGGTTGAATAAAATATAGCAAAATAGCATATCAAATTGAAGGAAATTTAAAGCTCTACAACTTTGTCATTGACAATTTTCATGAATACTGATCTTGGGAGGCAATAGAAGCAAATGTTTGACAAAAAGAGAAAATTTTTCCGAAAATTATCGATTTTTCATAACATATACCCAGAAAATTATTGGAAATTTGACAAATATGTGTAGAAACAGTTTCATAGTAACTTTATTTAGCTCGAATTTTTATTTTAAACGCATTTTTTCCACCGTTTCCGACATTTTCTCGAAAAACCCAAAATTTTCTTCCCCCCTCCCTCCCACCTTTAGCTCACCCCTCAGGGTCGGGGACTTTTAGTATGTTTACTTACTAACTACCCCTAACAATATTCTGAAGTCAAAAATTATCGCATATTCCATGCACGCTACAATGTGTTCATTGACTGGACTATATGGCTTTTTGGTGGAACAGTAAAGGGCCAAATATCCACACTAATTGGTCCCGCTTGTTGTTCGGGTTTTCAAAAATAACCAAGAAAGTACTGTTTCGGAAAATATTATGCCACTTAACCAAAAAGATTGGTTGTACAATATGTATGTACGTAACATACGTACGCTTCAATATATAATTAATTGCACTTTGTAACACAATTTTGAAAGAATTACTCCTAAAGGTTTAGTGAACATTATGGAAAATTTATTAAAACTCCGTGGGAGTCCGTTCGGATTTTTGACATTTCGGATTTTCGAAGCTTCGTATTTTTGACATTTCGGATTTTTGATGCTTCGAATTTTTGACTTCCGGATTTTTGACCTTCTACTTTATCCCCGAGTAACACGCCTGCTGAAATGAGCTCGACCATCGTGTACTGATTTGATCAGGTACAAAAAGGATTATAGTATGGCTCAACATTCATGGCGCACGGTGGAATAGTGAAGGACAACGAAGTAATGGAGAAGGCAGTAAACCTGGTAAGGAAATCAGGACTTCCATAATCTGAACTTTATCTGAGATTCAGGTGTTACAGTTTAATTGAAGTTAATTTCTATTCACAAACAATCCAGGACCCTTCCGAGAAAAACTTATTTCACCAACGCTTGATTGAAGCAACTCATGCCTTTCTTGTATACAACCGATTTTTAGGTGGACTCGTCCAACACCAAGTCCCAGAAATTTTGAACTGGACAGTAGTTAATCTTAAATTTACTCTATTCAAACGCTTGAAGATGCATCCTGTGTCTCAAGTTAATCAAATGACATTATGTTCAGTAACATTTTATGTACGTAAAAAACCAATTTCTGTTAAGTTTTAAATCGACAAATTAGTGCAAGAAAAGCATTAACCGGAAACCTCGAACGACTATATTACTGTTATAACTACATTGTAATAAGTTTGACGGCATAGAAAACAACATGTACAATTTGCCACTTACATAGCATTTTCAGCAAGCAAAAGAATTAGCGTATCACAACACCCTCAATCAAACATTAAAGACAGCTACAACTAACTAGTTTAAACATTGTGCAATAGATTTCGACGGATCTTTAAAATACGCCTATTTCTTAACTGTATTACGTGTATATAAAGTTAATTATAGACCAAATTTCATGTGACGAGTACCAAATATTTTATTCGCGAAGTGAGGGTTGTAACTGCGATTGTTAAGATTCTTCAAGATTAAGATTTTTTACTCTTGTCACCAGGGATGAGCTGACCTGTTGATCCTCCCCAGAATATAATATGTGCACAAGTTAGGACTGGGCGATATCAGAATTTCAATACCGCAATATATCTCTCTCCAAATATCGATATTTTCGATATATCGATATATTCTTGGGGGGGGGGGGGTGCAAAGGTTATAGTTCAGAGAATATTATATCGAAAAACAACAAAAAACATTTCCAAATATAATAAATGCAATTGTTTTTCTAATTCGAAACTTTCTTGGGTGGGGGGGGGGGGGGGAGGAGGACATGCAAATGGTCTCAATGCATGACAAAAGTGCTTCGCAACGAAAAAGTTTTATATATTCAATTCAATATTTTATTTAAAATCTTTCAGTTTGAGCAGTCACAATAACTTGAATGTACTTTGAACTATATTTCGTATTGACGTCTTAAATAGTTTATTTTTAGTCATTTAATAGCTTTTGCTTTAAGGCTTTTTACTTCTTAGTTGAGTAACATTAAGTAAAATACTAATAATACATCTTTAAAGAATGCAGCTATAAATTTTGGAAACAATCACACCATATACCCATTAAGCACACAGAACTATGAAATATACGTTTAATTTATATGTCACTAGCTGCATTACCCGACGTTGCACGGTCTGCCTCGAAAATAAAAGTTTCTTCTAATGATGCATGCTTAACAATCAGGTTTAAAAAAGAAGGAACAAAAACGGCATAAACATTTCCCGTCAATGTGTAGAAAGCACAATTTTATGACTCAAAATTTAAATTTAGACATCATTGGATTTTTTCGTAATCATTCTGGATTTTCTGGCGAAACCCCCCAAAATGGTCCCCATACACCCCATTTTGATGAAAAAAAAAATTGTGTGAATTCCTGAGTATCAAAGGACCGCTGCGTCATGTTTGGAAAAAAATCCGACGAAAACTGGATTTGCATAAGGAAAACCCCTCGTGGGGCGTATTCGCACTCTCCCCCCCCCCCTTTCCTCATAGGTAGACGAAAACCCCTATGACAATTCCTGATCATCAAAGAGCCGCTGTGCCAAATTTGGCAAAGATTCGACGAAAACTGTGGATTTGTATAAAGAAAATCCCTGTGGGAGGGAGGGTGGCCCCGATTGCGAACGAAAACTACCCTAAGTGTGAACATCAAAGGACCTGTCTGCAAAATTTTTGCAAAAATCCGACTTAAACTGGATTTGCATAAAGAAAACCTCCGTGGGGTGTTTTCGCCCCCCCCCCCTCCCTCATCGGTAGGCGAAAAACTCCCTATGATAATTCCTAATCATCAAAGAATTGCTGATCCACATTTGGCAAAGATCCGACGAAACTGTGGATTCGTAAAAGGAAACCCCGGTGGGAGGGGGGGGGGGGAAGGTCCGATTGCAAACGAAAACTGTCCTATATGTGAATTCTTGAGTATCAAGGGATTTCTATGCAAAATTTTGCAAAAATCCGACGTACACTGGATTTGCATAAGGAAAACCTCCGTGAGGTGTTTTCGCACCCCACCCCCTCCCTCATAGGTCGGCGAAAAACTCCCTATGAGAATTCCTAAGCATCAAAGAACCGCTGTGCCAAATTTGGCAAAGATCCAATGAAAACTGGATTCGTAAAAGGAAACCTCCGGTAGGAGGGGAAGGGGGTTCCGATAGCGAACGAAAACTGCCCAATGTGAATTCTCGAGCATCAAAAGACCTCTCTGCCATATTTTGCAAAAATATGACGTAAACTGTGAATTTGCATTAATAAAATCGTTATTTGGTTTATTTAAATATATAATACATTTAAAACTATTGTTTTTTAACGATACACACATATTTTAATATTGATTTTAAAAATGCAATTAATTTTTCTTTAGCAGATCCAATCCAAAATCCATATTATTAGGTTAATCAATTATCCCATCCATGTCATTATTTCACAAGCAATTTAACCAAAAAGCGAATACGAAACTTTCTTCACTTTTTCAATTCCGGTATTTGATGACGACTCTTAAACTGAAGTCAAAAAATACCAAACCAAAGAGCTGCTATGAACTACCGAAGTAACGTAAAACCGTAAGTATGCTCGGATTTGCTTTGCTATAATGATTACGGCTTCAAATCTGTTAATAAGTAGAACTTACATAAAAACCCCATTTTCGCGCATGCATATCATATCAAGAGTTCCGCCAACTCCGTATGCGGAATGGGACTATTCGGCGCGGCCGTTTCGTCGCCGCCGTTTCGGCGCGACCCATTTCAATACAACTGTTCAAAAATCGAAATTGTCTGCATACAAATATGCCAAACATTGCTTCAAAATTCGAGATACCTTTTGTTTTTTAAGCTTTGCAAAAAAGTTTTATGAAGTAATATTTTTAAAGATGTATTTTGCTTTCTTATTTAATATTAGTTGATAAAATATAAGTTTAAAAACATCTTCATAATTTTTCGAAGTAGGTCAGTTAGGAGACAGCATTAACATTTTTCTATGAAATTTAAATATAAAACTCATTGAATTTAAATTGAATTTTTTTCGTTGCTGATCATTAATTTGTGCACTTGCTTAAATATCTTTTCTGTAAAAAATTTAAAACTGTCAATTAATAATAAGATGAATTTTTTATATTTCTTATTGGAAAAAGTTAACGTGTTGAGAAAATCACCCGTAACCCTGCTCTCTATAAAGTTTTAAGTTGGGTAGCGTGCTTTGAGCACAGGATAGACAAGCAAAAAAAACTTATAAGACTACAAGATACAAATAATATTTATTATGTAAAGATTATTATTATATATTGCTTTTAAGTTTCATAAATACTAATATAATGAATAAAAATATTTTAAACTTTTTTTTAATGAAAATAAAATATTTTGTGTCTTTTTAGTTCCTGTAACTGTTCTATAGCACTAAACTGTTGACTAACTATTTGGTAACAAAAAAAAAAAAAAAAAAAAGCAATAATAAAAAAAAAAAATAATAATAAAACTTAAAAAAAAGTAATTTGCAATAAATTTATAAATTGATTACAGACTAGTGTTTAGAACTAACTTTCAAAAATAAATGATTTTTTAGTCACTAAAAAAATCGAACATTGCCTTAAATTTATCTTGATGTTCATATATGGGTTTGCAATAGTTAAGTGAAGCTTTTTGGTTAGTTTGAAAAGTGTTTTCACGTGAAGAAGACTTATGAAATTATTTCCAATAGCTGCTGCAACAAAGAAATAATCACCACAGAAACACAAAACGGCTCAACATTGATTAAAAAAAAAATTGACAAAGAGGTAGGACTGGTACTGGCATTATTTGCTAATTTTTCAAGATATTTTCCTTTATGTTGTCGCAGTAAAACATACGTTTATCACATATGCCCCCTCTCCCCCCCCCTACTGTTATTTTTAAAATAAATTTTAACTAGCTTCTAGAGCGCCAAATTCACATACTTCTTCCAGAAATCTTTTTTTTTTCTTTGAACTAAAATTTCTAAAATTCACAAAGTTCAGAATGCAATAATCTGGCGCCGAAACGGCCAGCGCCGAAACGGTCGCGCCGAATCGTAACAAACCCCTCCGTATGCGCCGCTGTCTGGCGAAATTAGGAAGTTTCAGTTTCGTTCTATTCGGGGGTAGCCAGCGAAGCGAGATTTCGTCAGATCGTTTCAATGGTGCCGTGTGTTATGAAGGGCGTTAGTATTTTTCCTCTTAATGTCGGAATTAAAAGTTTCATTCGTTTAGAACTGAAAAAGATGAGTTGCGCTCCCTCTAGTGAGGTAAATGTGCGACATAAATATTCTTATTAGGATTTTTTCGTTTTTCATTTTTTGTAAATAAAAATAATTCTATTCAGTATTTTTCTTAAACATTTTATTCAGCGCAATATCAATGGTTTATGTTTAATTTGAACTATGAATCGTGTTGATAACTCAACTGGTTAATGTTTAATTGTTGCATTAAGATGCTTTCTTAACGAATACACGTTCATTTTTATGGGCCCATGAGAGGCCATGTCAGCTTTGTCAGAAAGAGAGTAGGGGTCTTTGGAAGGATCCCGCTCTGAACGGTAGTAGTATAAGATTTAAAAACTTTATAGGGGAGGGGATCCGAAGACCAAGCTGACAAAGGGGCCCACATTTACCTTCGGGCCTTGTTAATTTTTCCCTTTTACTATAATTAAAAATAAAATAACTATTTGAAGAATGCAGAAAATATCTTGTAATTTCAAACATTCACCTTTCACACAGAGCTATGAAAGATTATGTATTTTTTAAGTCGGTATTTTAATTTCTCCGTAATTAAGTCCGGTATTTTCTTTTCAAACGATATATCCGACGGATAGAAATGTAAATACCGCTATCGCGGTAATAGATATATATCGATATATGACGGTATATCGGTATATCACCCAGCCCTAGCACATGTACGTATGAAAGGAATTCAAAAGTTCTCTCTTTATATTTCCTTCTTTTCTTTGATGTCAAACTTTGTTCAATATTTTGATCCATGTGTTTTTTCAACGACAACGACAGAATATTTCCCGCTGTTTTTCTTCCGTTAGTCGAGCAGCAGCTGGTTCCTGTGTACTCGCGGATTTGAACACCAAATATTTACTTCCATTGTTTCAAAATCTAAAATTTCAGAAAGCAGGAATTTTGATTGGGCGTTTCACACGGAAAAAGAACGGCCTTTGATGAAAGTTGTAATACTATGAGAAAGTTATAAAGGAGTCCGCATCATTCGATAGAGCTTCAGAAAGTTCTTTTATTGTTATTATTTCTTGTTTAACGTCTTATTCGAAACTGAACTTGACTCTTATAATTATATTTATTCACGGGAAGTGTTTCGAAAACAGAGAGGGAAAAAAAAATCTTTCTCGTTTATCATTGTAGAAAAGAAACATTACTTTCTTTCAATATAAATGCATGTATACAGCATAAATTTCTTTCTTAGAAATTTCATTAGGATCAGTTGGGGCAAGAGGAAACGTGGAATAAGGGGAAACAAACTCTATTTATGGTAATTTTCGAAACGAAACTCTGGACGAGTCATGGTTAGGTAACATGTAAATGACATTCTGATAGTAAGGGGTCATTCATTAATTATGTAAGGGTCCCGGGGAGGAGGGGCAGTAGAAAAATCTCTACATATCTTTCCTTAAAGGGCGGGGGCTCAAACCCATTTTTTTAAATTAATATTTTCCCAAGTCGATATTTTCTATCCGAAATCGCGCGGTCAAGTGGCTTAGCAGGGATCATGTTCCATTTGCGTCTGAGAGGTAAAAACCGTATTAGGAGCAGCTGTTTTTTACTTGTTTTACAAAGAATGAATAGTGTCAAAAAAAAAAAAAAAAAAAAAAAAAAACAGCACTATATGTATGGCTCGTTTTATTTTTAATTAGTATCGCATAGTATGTACACAAAAAAATGTCGATAAAACATTCAGTCTAACTTCCAACTTTTTAGTAAGTATTTCTTAACACAAAAATATGTTTAATTTAATAACTACGAATTTAGTAACAATTCCAGTGATGTAAGATCCGTTATTTTATTATTTAAAAAAAAAAAAAAGCAATCTTACGTAAGAATAGGGGGAGGGATTTGAAAAATCTTACGTGCCGTTACATTGGAGAGGGGGTCAAAAATTGCCAAAATAATCTGACGCCTAAATAAAGCATTGAATAAAAAAAGCATTGAACTTTCCAGTAAAATTTAAAATTAAAGCATAGAGATCAAACACTTCAGCAACAGAGACAGAGTTTTTCTGTTTTCACCAAGAAAGCAAACAAATCCCCCAAGCGCCAATTTATCTTTATTTTACACTCTTACCATTATTAATTAGCGAATAGCTAATCAGGTATGTGATTAATTAGCAGCAAGTTACCGTCCTAAAGCCAGGGCAGAGGCAGAACTACATGAAGTAAACCGACAGCCCGACTGTACGATCATTTCAATAAGACATTTGACTCCAGCTCGGTTATTCACTATTCCAGATTGATGAGTCCATAACAAGGACGAAACTGCAGTTTCTGGGTGTGATAACAAGACTGTCGGTACATTGCATGGAGTTCTGCTTTAGCCCTGTTTTAAACGTGGTAACTTTCTGCTTAATACCCAAGCTTTGCCTTCAACTTACGAGTTCAACCGCGCCATACTGCACTGTTAAAACAGATTTCTTAAAATTGAGACAAAATCGCTTATTTTTAAGAACATCACTCACTGAAAACGGTTCAATTTGGTTCAGAATTGAAAAGCAAAAGCTCTTACTTTTGAAATATACCCTCTTCTCAAAAATAATTCACCATGTTCTCATTTTTAACCGACGAAAAAACGGAGGAGGTTCTCAATTCGACACGTATTTTTTTTTTTTTTTTAATGTATGACCACGTATAACTTTTTACAGAACAGTCTGATTTTGATAATTCTTTTTTTATTGGAAAGGGTATACCCCGAAGGTGGTCCCATAAAAATTTTGAAAAAAAATTCCTACCCCAAGGGTGGGAAAAGGGGGTTGATTTGTTGTTCACTGACAGATTTTTAATGTATGACCACACATAACTTTTTACAAAATAGTTCGATTTTGATAATTCTTTTTTTATTGGAAAGGTTATACCCTGAAGTTGGTCTCATATAAATTTGGAGAAAAAATTCCTACCCTAAGGGTGGGAAAAGGGGGAGATTTGTTGTTCACTCACAGATTTTTTTATATATGACCACACATAACTTTTTACAGAATAGTCCGATTTAGAATATTCTTTTTTTTTTATTGGAAAGGGTATAGCTTGAAGTTGTTCCTATATAAATTTGAGGGAAAAAATCCTACCCTAAGGGTGGGGAAAGGGGGGCGATTAGTAGTTCACTCTAAGATTTTTCGATGCTGAATTGGGTATAACAAAAAAAAAAAAAAAAACCTCACGATGAATGAGATGCAGACTTGTATGTCTCTCGTGTGTACTGTCTTGAGCAGGTAAACGACAGTATCTGCAGAAATGAGTTTTCGAGATATTTGAAGAATTGTACGCTGGATTCAGTACTATCAACTGGGAAATGTTGGAATTATATTTTTTTTAGCGGAAACCAAATAAGTTAGTTTGTACAACAAAGCTAAAGTTCAAACAATGATGACAAAATGCAAAAAAAAAAAAAAAAAAAAAAAAAAAGATAAAATTGCAGTTATAGCCCTTTACCTGCACACGGCAGTGGAGACCTCTCAATCTCTGGTACTTGTGATTAGGGTTAGTTTTCAGTGCCAGTCGTCAAACATTTTTTATATTCAGGATTTGTATGAAAAAATAGGGCGAAGTTTAGTGATGGTGACATACTATTTTTAACCGACGAAAAAACGGAAGAGGTTCTCAAGTCGACACGTATTTTTTTTTTTTTTTTTTTTTTTTTTATGTATGACCACATATAACTTTTTACAGAATAGTCCGATTTTGAATATTCTTTTTTTATTAGAAAGGGTATAGCCTGAAGTATTCCCCTATAAATTTGAGGGAAAAATTCCTACCCTAAGGGGGGGGGAGAGGGGGTGATTAGTTGTTTACTCCAAGATTTTTTGATTCTGAGTTGGGTATTACAAAAAAAAAAAAAAAAAAAAGCTCACAATGAATGAGCTTCAGACCTGTATGTCTCTCGTGTGTACTGCCGTGGGCAGGTAAGCGGCAGTATCTGCAGAAATGAGTTTTCGAGATATTTGAAGAAATGTGTGTTGGATTCAGTAGTACAACCATTTCAGTATTAACAAACCATTTCAGTAGTACTAACAATAATAAAATGTTGGAGTTATATATTTTTTTCAGCGGAAACCAAATAAGTTAGTTTGTACAACAAAGCTAACGTACAATAGATGACAAAATGCAAATTCGTCAGCAATTTGTGTTATCGTAGAAATATCGATCACAGTAGGAAAATGCACACGAACATCTTTATACAGTGCATTATTCTTTAGGAGCCACTGCAATGCCACTTGAAGTTTACCTATATCAATTTGAAACTTCCTAGAATGTTCTAAATTTTCACGACTTTCTACTACGAGCACTAATCCAGTTTGATTACGTTCAAGCGGAAGTTGTTCCGCCAGCTCGACCACATCCTGAGCAAAAAAGGATTGCCTGCCCTTTACACCAGTCTTGGCTCAAACGATTTTGAACTTTTATTATTTTAAAAAATGGCACTACTCTGCAAATAAAACGTTTCTCAATTTCCGATAACTCATCAATTTCTGTAGGTATTGCAGCTACCGACATTTTGTTCCAATAGGCCTGGGGTGGAGTTTTATGTTTTTTAATATTGTTTGAGCATCGTGAACAAGTAATTATATTACCTAAAGCTACCAGTTCGTTAGGCAAAATAGAGCCTAAATTTTTAGTTTGCAATTTCCTACGTTGCTGAGGATAGAATTTTTTTTTTTGCATATTGAACACGACAAGTCAGCATAAACATTAATTGATTTCTTAAAGTTTTCTGCGTTACACTGGTTTCTTCGCTCGCGAGCTGCTTGTCGCATGGCACTCAGACGATTAGTTCTCTCCTCGGAAGATTCGTGAAGTACCACCATTGCTGAACGGTTACGAGCAGCATCCAAACGCAGCATACGTTCGTCCTCAATTTCATTTGAAACTCACTCTCTTATCAGATCTAAACGATGAGCGCGTTGCTCATCACTCTCATTTGAAAGTCGCTCTCTTATCAGATCTAAACGATGAGGGCGTTGCTCTTCACTCTCATTTGAAAGTCGCTCTCTTATCATATCTAAACGACGAGCGCGCTGCTTATCACCTTCTTGCAATAACCTATCGTTATTGCAGCTTCTCATTCTCGACAGTCTTTCCTCGCGCTGACCTAAACTCTCCTGTGAACGTGTTAATGTAATTCTCTTTCTGTTTGCTTCCAACCTTTTTTCTTTATCATTAATATCTTCTTCTAAACATCTTTTCCTCATCCGAGCAGCATTTTTTGTAGGCCTACCCATGTTAGTATATAAAGCCTGCTTTTTTAAAATTATTTATGTAACACAACAGATAATTGTTAAAATACGATTATATATATATATATATATATATATATATATGTTAATAGCTAAAGTAAGGTAGGTAGCTATTTTAAAAGTAATCAAAAATATAAGCATACAGATTATAGCCACATTAGTAGCTTATAGCCACAAAAAATTATAAAATAAAAACTTTTTAACAAAAAAATTGAACCGCCGAAAAAACTGAAAAGCAAAAAATAACAAAGAATTTTAATTAAACCATAATAACTAAGTTCTTAAACTGATGTAAGTATACCTAAGTATATATTTTTGTAATAATTTAGAGTTTTTAATTAACCTTAATAACTCAGTTCTTAAATTAATGTAAGTATACCTAAGTAGTTTTGAGTCGGTGCCAAACAATAAATAAACAAAGATCCCTAAATTACCTAAATTTAAAGAAATAACCAAATAAAATTAGCAATGTAATGTGAAATGTCCGGCGATAAACATAAATGTTTCAAAAAATGCTCCCTCCACACGCCATCATTAAATCATGAATACTAGTAGATCGTATGCAACAAAAAGTACCTCTCGTTGGAGCTTTGAAACCTTTGGGACCTCGCACGAGAGAGGCAAACAACTAGTGAGAAAAATCTTCAGGATCATGTATGCAATTAACGGCTACAGTTGTTATGCCATACTTACGCTGAATAATACTATGACCCACAAAAACATTTATTTGAGCTTTTAACAAGATGAGAAATCCTTCTTCAGTATGATGAACAATGATATAAACATTTTGACTGTTGTATATGAGGCAAAAGCTCAGTAGCAGCCAAATACTCGACACGTGCTTCTTCGAGATCACTCGACGACGTTCAGGTTTAACTTCGTGAACGCTCGGCATTTTCCGGCGAAGGGGCGTGTCGCCATACGCCATCGCTGCGCCTCACGCTTTACAAAAATAATTAATTTGCTTGGTTGGCACCGACTCAAAACTACTTAGGTATACTTACATTAATTTAAGAACTGAGTTATTAAGGTTAATTAAAAACTCTAAATTATTACAAAAATATATACTTAGGTATACTTACATCAGTTTAAGAACTTAGTTATTATGGTTTAATTAAAATTCTTTGTTATTTTTTGCTTTTCAGTTTTTTCGGCGGTTCAATTTTTTTGTTAAAAAGTTTTTATTAAAATATCGCTCTACTCAGAAATAAGCAAAGACGGTATCATTTCTGAGAAAAGGACTGTTTCAAAAATTAGAACATGTCGAATTGGTGTGAGAATACGAATGTCTCAAAAATGAGCACATGTTGTACTATTAGTGAGTTTGGTATTTTGCTTGCCTGTAATTCTTGCAAAGCTAAGTAGTCCATTGACTAATTCGCTCCCTTTGGAAGCTTAAACAGTCTGGACGGGCCATATTCGAACTGAGTCTGCTTACTTGAATTCAAATTTGACATTTACTTATTTCTAAGTCAAAACTGCTTGGAAAAAATGAGAAGTATAAATATTTTCATTTCTCAGCAGATGATTTTTAACAGTGTGTGAACTCTCACTGATGAGATAAGTTTACTTTATCTATCAAGTTGTTGGCACTCCCAGCTTCAATGAGATGACATCTGCCTCCAGCTCGGTTATTTCCCCCGTTCCAGATTGATGAGTCATCACTCTGGATGGACTCATCATTCTCTGGACTCATCAATCAATCCCGAAAATGCAGTCTCTGGATGTGATAACTGGATGTCGGTATATCTTTCCAGCGTCCTTTTCAACAGTTCTTGTATTCGTTTGTAGCGAAATTAAAACCAGGTGTGGATAGTATATTTTTAATGGACATTTTAAACACAATAACCTGTAAAATCACACATAGCTAAAAGCAACTAAATATGTTCCTTCTTCCAACTCGATGACATGGTTGCTGGGAATCCACGAACCGAATCAAACTAGGTGTGGATAGTATATTTTTTATGGACATTTTAAACACAATAACCTGTAAAATCACACATAGCTAAAAGCAACTAAATATGTTCCTTCTTCCAACTCGATGACATGGTTGCTGGGAATCCACGAGCCGAATCAAACCGGCAGCTTTTTAAAGCCTTGCCTTTGTGTGTGTTTTACATTTTAAAAGTTCTTCCCTGCAGCATTTTTTGAAGCTACCACACGTGAAAACACGCTAAAAACATTTTCGAACGGGCGAGGAGGAGGAGGAAGGGGGGGGGGGGCTGTTAGTAGAACAGCCTTTGTTGATACGATTGATGTATAGTAATTTGTAAAACGCGCTAGAATGCAAATTTGCCTCAGTTCCTCGAAATCACTTTTGAGTTTTTAAGAGTTTAGAATCATCTATCACACGAAAACTTAAAATAATAAAAATAAAAAAAATAAAAAATGAAAAAACTATTTTTCTACTCAAAAAAGTCTTCTCCCCTTTACAATATTACTCAGAATAGTTTGTTCTAACCTTTATCTTCTTCCACCAAAAACAAAAAGATGTTCTCCAATTTAAGACGCTGTTAGAGGTATCATAAGGCTTAACTTATGCAAAGCAGCAAAAACGATCGTTTGCTGCTGCAGTTCTCCGCTTTCGCTGTTTAAAATGAGGATTGACGGTTTGGTAAAATGGACGAGAAATTGCTCTCTATTTCCTCTTTTCAGCAACCAGTAAATATCATTTCTGTTTTCTTCCCTGAAACTCGCTTTATTTGAATGTCCTCGCAATTGATATTTTTTATGGAGTGCTTGATATATAGTAAAAATATTTAGCAAAAAATGCATGCTTTATCTGTATGGTTGTTTCGAATTTGCAAAAAGTTCATTATGTAAAGGGAAAAAAAAACGCAAAATTAGTTATTTCACGCCGAAAAAAAAACCAACTTATTGCAATCCTCCTATTCTTGTAAAACATTAATAATAATGGAATTAATAGTCGTTATATAATAATAATAATAATAATAATAGTGATAATAATAATAATAATAATAATAATAATAATAATAATAATAATAATAATCCTCATTACAATAGCGAATGATCGAGTAACGCTCCAGACGTTAAAAATTCCCTTTTGAATGAGAAACCTTCATAAATAAAGTTAATATCCTCTTAAAAATCCCAATATCCGAATGAATAAGGAGAAATATAGCTTAAAATGGGCCATTAGAAAAAAGGTAAGAGTCCTATATTAGCGTTAACAGACCTTATGAACCCTCATTAGAATTAGGACAACAGCCCCTCCCCCCTAAAATCCCAAGCACAATCTCGACATTAGTCCCTAAAAATCCTTTATTGAGTTTAAAAAAACCCCATCAGAATAAGGACAACACTCCCTAAAAATTTTCATTAGAATAAGGAAAACAGTTTCCCAAACTCTCCATAAGAAATATTGAAACACTCTCTAAAATTCCTATTATCGAAAGGACATCTGTTTAAAAAAATCTTGTTAGAATAAGGGTTACAGTTTTCAAATAACATCAACCGTCCCTCTAAAAATCTGGAAAAAGAAAGTAGTTCCAAAAACCTCTTTCATAATGAGAAGGAATTACAAAATAACATCAACATTCTCTCTTAAATACCACTGTAATTGTAACAATAGCTTCAAAAAAATTCTCTTTTGAGTAAGTTCGTTAAAATTTCCCATTAGAATGACGACGTCAGTCTTTCAAATACCACACCAGCATCAACCATTCTGAATTAATAACTCGCGAAAAAATAACCAGAAGCGAAAAATTTTAAATCTCGCCATATCAGGAAAAGCCTCAAAACAAAAGCAAGATAGTTATTTGTTCACATTAAAGCAAAAAACGGCAGCAAATATTTCTTCTCAGTGGTTTTTTTCACGCTAGTTAAGACTGAGCTAGTACCACACACGATAAATATCCAATTTTAAATTGATTTTCACTCACCTAAAGTTACTTATAACAGTTTTCCTTTTAAATAACGATTTCCATTGTAAATTTAGGCCCTTCGAGATACCAAGTTTATAGAAAGCAGATCTTCTATAAGGGTATTTTACTCGGGATTTCCAATGACACTAAAATCGAGGCGATAAGATAATTATTTCGGGTAAAAAGAATCCTTTTATGCCATTACTGGTTAATACGATTTAAGTTTGAACGAAACGGTGCTTTTTTGGCCTTCGACCCCCCCCCCCCCCCTCTTAAGTCTCCCAACCATGTTTGAATTTTGAGTAACATGTGTAGAAATCTTTTTCAGTTAAAATATCACAAAAGCTTATCTAGTTTCTACTTGTTATTCGAAGCGTTAATTCAGTTTGTCTATGGTGTTCTTGAATTAAATATCGAAATATTGCATTGCTGACTTTACAATTTATTTGTTTACACTTTTCTTTAAAAACATTAAAAATATTAAGTGATATATTAGTTTTTTCTTCTTATAACTTATCTTTAAGAAAATATTCCAGAGTTTAGGCCACGAAATTATCAGATCTGTTAAAGAAAGAATGTCGCACTTGTAATACAATAACGTCGCCTCAGAGCAACACCAAAACATCTAATCTCAGAAATAATACCAAGATATCCTACTATTACTCTGAGGTGACGGTATGCACGATCATATTCACTTAAACAAAAAAAATGTCTTTTTTTTTTTTGATAACAAGATATTTCTTCCTTCCATTATAAGCTTATAACTATCAAGCTTTTAAGTGTTAATTCCATTGTCATGTTGTTCCAAAGAACCAGTAATGAACTTAGATCTGGTTCCTGTAAACGGGTTATGGCATTAGTGGTTAAATAGAATGGTGGAGGGTATAAAGGTAATTACGTTACTTAAAAAAGGTGGTCGTCCTCGTTTTCTAAACAAACTTTTTTCTATAAATACACACTCCGTAGGAAGAAGTTTTTTTTTTTTTTTTTTTTTCAATTTATCAATTTTGAATGATGTCATATTTTAAATTTTCAGAAAACAATATTTCTTTACATTTTTTTGTAAACGCAAAACAGCATTATATAACGACAAAAACAATGTGTTTTGTAGTAAGTTACTGCCCTAAGCCAGGACTAAGGCAATATGTGTTCGTACATATGCGCACACACTTGTCGTTTATGTCGTTATGTTTGGAAGCATAGGGAGGTCACGGAAGGTCACTGTAACCTTTCAAAAATTTCCTTATTGGGCAAATTTTGTCTGACAATTCGGAAAATTAGAAGATAGCATTGCAAAATTGCAAGTTAAAAAAAATTACAATCTCAAAAGTTTTAGATCCGGGATCCAATGTTTGGAAGTCACTCGACGCATTTGTCTCTTTGCACCTCACCCTCTAGTTAGTACACTGTTAAAACTACAGGTTGCATATGGTACTTTTTAGTTTGAAGCGTTGGAGCACCAGTAGCACATCTTCAAGGGTGTCATTTAGCTTCTCATGGCACTCCGTGGCACCCTTAAAGGGTGCCATTTGGCTTCACATGGCATCCTATGGCACTCTTGGAGATACCATATGGCTCCATATGGCACACTTAAGTGTGCTATAAGGAGCTGCTAAATGGCACCCTTAAGGCTGCTCTTCAGTGGGAAAGAAAAACGATCTCGCTTGAAAATGGGCTTTTTCTTTAAACGAAAGCAATGTTCATCAGTGAAGTGATTGACACTTCAACAACCAATAGAACGAGCGGTGGCCGATGAAAGTGTGGATCATGTGACCTGTCACATTTTGCAGGGGGACAGACCGGACGCTCCCCTGCTGTGCAGAGTAGTCGAAGGAGGTAATAGCTGACGGCGAAATGAAACCGCAGCTTTTTACAGACCCTTCCAAGGAAATTCTAGTTCTTTCCCTCTTGAGTCTTGACTACATAGGTAAAAGAAAAATAACTCAGTGTAAAAGGCGCGGCATTTTGCAATCCCGCTTGTGATATTAATTTATTTGCATTCGCACTAAAATTAATTTTTGAAACGAAGATTTTTTTTCCCATTAATACGGTTCCTGATCTCATCTAGGAAAAATTAACGAATGAATGAATATTTGCAATAAATAAATTTATAAATTCGTTTTATTTTTAGAAAAATGTTCGTTATTGAAAATTGATAATATCAAAAAAGGAAGGAAAAAAAAGATAGCCTGCATGACCACACTGAATTTTAACGAAATGAACTCCAAATTCTAACCAAAAAATATTCTTTAAAAATGGATGATCCTACTTAATAAATTTGAAAAATCGAGTGCCGAATAAAAGTGGGGACTAACTAGTTATTGGTTGGCGAAATTCTTTCACTTCCTCTGCCTGTTTGCCACTCTCCCCAACCCCATCCGAGTTAGCAGAAAACATTCTTAAAAATGAAACTAGATCCTCTTTGCATAGTTAATACTTGATTGTACAATAAACATTAATGCCACTAATTAGTTACATTAACCTTTATTTGAACTGATAATATTTATATTTTAGTGCTAAATTAAATACTACTTTGTTGGTTAGTTACCTGTTTTACAAATGAAGTGGCGACTAGAAAAAAATGTGGCTACTATAAATACCTTTTCTCACCACTGGTGACCAGAAAATTCCCCTAATCTTTATCTTTGAATCCTTTTCTTTTTGAAAAAATATTTATTTATTTATCTAAGTACTATATGCAGATGAGAAGGCTACGATAGCATTTCTCAAGGGGTTGTTATGGTGAAAGTTCTTTCAAATTGAGCATAACAACGGCAAAGTCGCGGACGGCTACGGATAAGGATTTCCTGAATTTGAAAAATTAAAGATTTTTCTCTGATCTTTGTATGCAAGGGTGCTCACCCTGCTCCAAGCTCAAAGGCAAAAATCACTCCTTCCCCAACTCTCAATGTTTGTAAACTATTTTGCGTTGAAATTTTGCAATAAAACTAAACCTAGCACTTTTAGAGTCTCAGATTCCCAGTTACTAAATTCGGCAAAATACATGAGGTATTACATGCACTATATGACCAAAAGTATTGGGACACTTTCAAAAATTCACAATTTTACGGATTTCTCAAAAAATAAAAGACCAATTGCTCTCTGCTCTGTTATTTTTTTCTCATGAAAAGTATACTCCAGACGTCAAATCCAATAACAATTAAGTCTGCTATTCATTTAGGGGACCAGCAACAAATAATCTGTTCTTATCATGAATCACTCTATAACGATGGCAGGAAAGTGTTGCCAGTTTGCTAACAATTCCTTACCATTCGTCGCCTATCCTAAAATTATAGAAATTCGGCTCATTAGATTGCTGATAACTTTTTAAAATTTAAAGAAATTGCGGTGGAATGTTTTTCATGGATTGTAGGATGTATCTGAGCTTTGAATTATGAACGTTATAAATTGCTATCTTTCGTGTCTGCGCAGTGAAAAAGTAATAGCTTTAACTGTTCATATTTCAACAAATTTTCAATATTTTAACTTCAAATTTTATTATTATGTTTCTCTAAAATGCTGTCAAATATTTTAAAAGTTTAGTAACGTTTGACGAAATACTCTGCGTAATATAAGGCGAAAACCTTCAAAAAAATTTTGCATTTTTGAAAGAAATGCTTATATTTCCATGGGTATAAGAGATACTTTCACAAAAATATAAAAATAAGTTTTTGATAGATTTTTAACTCATTTCTGAAAATTATAGCTTATTCCCAGCAATTTGCAATGAAAAATTATCAAAAAACTTTTTTACTCAATTTGTTGTCGGTCCCCTAAATGAATAGCAGACTTAATTTTTATTGGAAAATGACAACTAGAGTATACATTTTATGCGAAACAAATTATAGAGCAATTGGACTATTATTTCTCGAGAAATCCCTAAACATGTGAATTTTTGAAAGTGTCCCAATGCTTTTGGTCATATAGTGTATATAGTGCTTCTACTTCAACACATTGAGTTTTTATTAAAATTTTCTAATAAGTCTTGTGAGTGTCTGATCCTCGTTAGTTGTCATAATAAATATTAAGGGTTGTACTTTTTCTCAGGAGGCACGAAAATATTACCTACATGTATATCTGCCTGAAAAAAAAAAAAAATCTCGAAATACTTCGATGAAAAAAAATCTCAACGCCTCGCTCTGCCAGATTTTAAAGTTTTTATCGCTCTGCCCTGTTTTCATGCATCTTGCATTTAATGAATCAATAATAAAAAATAAAAAAAGGGCAAGAAACAGATTTGCAGGAAATACATAAAGTTGAAACAAAAATGAAAATGAACAGCTTACATTTAGGAAAGCAATTATAGGTACAAGTAAGGGTTCACAATTAAAAAAAAAAAAACAAACAAGGCAAACTTTTTCTTTTAAGTTCTGTGTTACGCACTTCTGTGCCGAAAAATTATCGTATCCTGTCTTCAGTCACAGAATAAAATGAATGTTCTAATCCAATGATTATCAAGTAATTTTCATTCGTATAGAACAAAAATCTTTTTTGAGATCCCACATTTTCCATTCTATTGACTCCTAGTAATATGTAAATACAGCGAGAGAAAGGATTTAGCTTCTTGTTTAGGAGAGGGAACCATTTCTATATTTAATTAACATGATCTTTATCGTAAGCATACTATTTACTCAGAAATACTCCCTATTTTCCCAAGCACTCTGTTTGAGGGCTATGCCTTTTAATTTTCTCGAAAATAAAAATTTTCAGAATGCACTTTTAGACGATCTCTGGTAGTATTTGGAAGTAAGTAAGAGGTCCTGTGATCTTCCACCAGCAAATTTTTGAACTTGAAACGCCAAAAACACAATTTCAGGTTCTTCAATTCTGTTAGGAAACGGGGAGTTCGGAAGCTTTCCCCGGAATTTTTCGAAATAGTCTAAAAACGCAGTCTTAGTGTGATGTTGGGGGGGGGAGGCAAAATTTTTAAAGTGTTATAAACATGATTGTAGGCCATCTTTAATAACGTTGGGGACATGCAGGTTTTTGAAATCCAAAAATGCAATTTTAGACGACTTTTTTTTTATGGTCAAAGAAGGACTTTTCACAAACTCCCTTCCCGAAATTTTTTGAAATTAAAGCCATAAAAACGAAATTTAAGACGATCTTTAATGATGTTTTTTTTTAAGGGAGGGGGGGGGGTGCTTATGTGACCTGAAAACCTTTATGCCTGTAATTAATTTTTTCTACATTGTATTAAAATGCTGATCTAGCTTCTGAGAATGAAAATAGAAAACAGTGAAAACTTGTAACCCCCATTCTATATTGTTCACATTTTAGTTAGCTTTGTCGGCAACATAAGGCTGAAAACGTCATTAAAACTAATACATACAATGCTTAGTAATTCTACCACGGTGTGTTTTTTACATTAACTGAATCATATTAAATTGCTAATATATTTTTCATGATTTTCTATGTGTTTAATGAGTATGTTGGTGTACGGAATGTTTTCCGCAATTGAATTTTCCACCTCCCAAACCTTCTAAAGAAATTTGACGAGTCTGGCTCTTAAAGACACAAATAATTTTCAAAAATGTTTGTTGAGCTGTGGAAAGCACTTTATGTGTGTACCATTTGTAGTAACATAAAACACATGTAAAACGATGCAAAATACCCAGTATCTGGAATACGATTTAATCTATATATAAAAATATTTTTCTACTGGAAGGGGAAAATGTCAACTTTTCGCATTCGACAGCATTGTAACAATGTTCATTATATTGTAAATAAACAATTTGACTCAGAAATATTCCTTTCAAATCTATTTCTTTTCAAACCACAAATTTGAAAAAAAAGCAGATGTTGCGAATTTAACAGCTAATAGCACGCATCTACATGGATTCACTTTCAAAAGCACTTGATTCTTCACGAAAGCCTTAGGAAAAGAGGAAAGAAGAAAGGACGTCCAGCGGAGGTCATTGAGGGGAACTAATGAGAGGGTAATAAATCTTACACCCCATTAGCACTTACCCCTCAAAAAGGGGAGGTTTCTAATATAGGGCGGGGCGAATGCAAAAAGTGAACGTATTTTGAAATTTTTTTCAATAGTTAGAACATGATATTTGTTTAAAAAATGGTCGCATTATTTCAAACAAGATCTCAAAAGAGAGCTGGAAATATTTTGCGTGTCAGGGCGTTCTTAAAATTTCGATAGCACGAGTTGCAGATGTTTTACAGAGCGAAATGTCCAACAGTACCTCGTTTTCGAAGAAATTCATTTTTTCTCGAATTTTAAAAAATCGGAGAATGGACACATCAAAAAAGTAAAAACTAAAAGAAACAGACATGGTCTTGAAAAATACTCAGAAAAAAAACCGGATCCGAAAACTTCACAGGAATTTGTAAAACAAGCTCCAACTTTCTCCCCCCCCCCCGTAGGTTAACATTAGATCCGAATCTTTCAGACTCTCAGTGAAGAGCACCCTTAAGGAGATGCTGCTGATGCTACAACGTTTCACCCTAAAAGGTGCCATATGCGATCTGCAGTTTTAACAGTGTTTGCTTGCATTTTCATATTGGCGCTTTTGTAAGTGCATTAAAATGAATGTGTGTGTGTGTGTGTGAAGGATCTGACGAATCCCTAGGAAATTAAAAAAATAACGTGGTCAACTAGTTCCTTCAGAATAAGAATCTTGCAGAAGTCTGAGCAGAAGCTGTTGAAGAAGAGAAATAATTTGTCTGCCGCCTAAATTTTTCCCTTGGTTTCTAAGATTTTACAATTTCTGTCGGTCTCAGTCTCCTCTTCTTTTTCATTAGAATTTTAACAGAGTATAAGGATTCAGGTTATTGGGAGTGTTCATCATAAAACCAGATTTCTTGAGATTAGTTTCAAATTAAGCACCATTATGTATGTATATATAACGAAGTAAGATTGTTGCATAACCAAGTTCGAACGTCTGCAAATATTTCTAATCAAGTTGTCTGTGTTTCATGTTCAAGAAATGATTAATGACCTGCAGTTCTTTTTAATGCTTTGAACATACATTCTCATCCACCCCATTTCAATTCCTTTCTCAACCCTTTCATCCCATCTCGAGGAAAACATAAGTTAGCCAATTGAAGTATACTTCGAGTTAATAGAAGAAAAGCATGGATGTATAATTTCCAAGTTCTTGGCAGTGGGAAACTGTTCAAATTTAACAACTTAAATCAGATAGTGTCAGTTTTAGAGCTTATTTAAAAAAAATAGTTTAAATTGCTTCCACTATGGAATAATAGAGTAATAACTGTTCATTTCGAAACAACTGTTTGGTGATTGGGTTGGTCAATTACATCATGGATCCTCGACAAAGGATGCCTCGCTTTGAGGAGGAAGGAGGTTATTGATATTGTGACATTTTGCGACGAGGGGGAGGAAAGGGATAACAAGAAGATGACATCCTACATTTTCGTTGATATAAAAGCATTTCTTATTACAAAATGTTTATGTAATAAAGTGTAACATGTGACAAGGGGAGGGAAAAGGGTAAGGTGAAGTGTGATACTTTGTGACTAAGAAGGGAGAGAAATATGTTGAAAAAAGTGTGATCATTTATATGGACAGTCTTTTTGAACATAAATTATTTTCAAACAAAAAAAGAATCGACTTCAAAAAACCTAGAGGAAATAAAAAGTAAAAAAATAATTGGTCATACTTACATACGATTTCCTACCCAAACGTATAAATTAAACTTATTTTACAATTCCAGTACAAAAATCAATTAAACTAAGCACCCAATTATAAAATAAACACTGATTTTAATTATTATACGATGAATTATTTTAATACCTAAGTAGTTATATACGATCTCTTAATTTTTAATAACCTTTTGAAGTCGGGGGCCTCCTATAAACTACCACCTAACGTAACTGAAAACCCACCGAATCCTAAGTTAAACACTAATTTAACTAAACGCGAAATTAGTCTTTAAATCTAAACCTACTCAGTTACGTTAGGAGGCCCCGATTTCAAAAGGTTCTTAAAAATTAAGAGATCGTATGTAACTAGTTAGGTATTAAAATAATTCATGGTATAGTAATTAAAGTCAGTGTTTATTTTATAATTGGGTGTTTAGTTTAGTTGATTTTTGTACTGGAATTGTAAAGAAAAATTTATTTATACGTTTGGGTAAGAAATCGTATGTAAGTTTGATCAATTATTTTTTTTTCTTTTTAGTTCCTCTTTATTTTTTGAAGTCTGTTCTTTTTTTATTTGAAAATAATTTATTTTTTGCTTTTTAGTGGTGTAAATGTAAAATAAGCTCGAAGGGTAGAGTATGTGGTACACTCCTTACGTACATCTCCAGTGAGAAAGCGTCGAGCGCAGGAAACAGCTAAGATGAGCAAAATAGAGAAAGAAATAGAGTACAGCGTCTCGGAGACTTCCGAAGACCGTGAAGAAAGGCTTTTTCAAATGCGCAATTATTTACAAGGAAAATTTTCTCATCATCAGTGATTTTTGTCTTCAATTCCTCTTGAATTGAACACGTGAAAATCAAACATCCCGATGCGTGAGAATTAAATATTGTTCAAAACAAGAATCCTCCGTTGAAAAAAATGCACCGTTCTCGCTAAAACCACGTGACCTGTGACATATCATGCAGCTGATGAAAGCTGGTCTACGTAGCCACAACGTTTGAAATTTAAAGTTTTTTTGACTTCTCCGAGACCCCTCATCATATCCAGACAAAATTAACATGGGACCATTTGGAAAGTATACCCTTCCAAACAAAAAAAAAAAAAAAAAAGAATTTTTCAAATCGGCATAGTATTTTTAGAGTAATACGAAAACTGACATAAAAAGCCGCAAGACGAAATCATAACCTTCTTTTTTGAAGTCGGTTAAAAATAAGAAATTTTTTTCTTAATAGGAATAATTATTATTTGTTAACCGACAGAGAGGGTTTTCATTTCTTTTCTCAGTGCATGAAATAAACTTTGACGGTTTGTGTTCATAATTCTCTGTAAAGGTAAGAATAGCAAAGATTAAATTAAAAACTTTTAAATATATGGTAGACCCTTGTTTTACGCGGGGGTTACGTTCCACGGAAATGCCGCATAAATCAAAACCACGTAAAGTAGCACTTAATAGCAGTGTTTAAATAGAAGTTAGGTTAAATGAAAAATTATCATATAAGCTTTGTAATACAATATGATTAAAGTGAAAAACCAACGTAAATAAAGCAAATTTTGAAGAAAAATTTGTGCTTTATTTACGTCGGTTTTTCACTTTAATCACAGAGGTTAGGTTCCATAGACGAAAAAAAAAATCATTCAGCAGATACATAAATATGTGAGACTGGTTATGATAATCTTTTGACAATCATTAGTTATTTTTCTCTGAAGCTCTTCATAGGGCACCGCCGCATCTATGATCACTCGCGTCTCTTTAATAACGAGAGCTACGAGAGCTTACTTAAAATAACAAATTAGAAAGCTCATTTGCCACTGTCAAGAGATGGCCTTAAGTTGTCGATGTGAAAGTGTTTGTGCGTCATCGATGCCGGTATCATCGTTGGTTTCGTCCGCCTTTGTCACTTTTAAAAGCTCTTCTTCCAGTGAGCTCTGAATTGTGAGTTTAATAAGTTTGCTTTTGGAAAGAGCTCTGGAACCAGTAGCAAGACATACCTCCAGCGGGCGAAGCTCGCTAATTAGGACTCCAAAATGCAGTTTACTACGTGTTATCTGCAATTTCAGGAGTTTGGATCTTAAACGAGGGCAAAATGTTACGTTTTCAATGCTGCATCCGTGTAAACTCAAAACTCATCTGAGTAAAATGAAATAAAGGTGTCAAATTTTAAACAGCGTATCATCAAATCCACTTAAAATAAACCCGCGTAAAATGAAGGTCTACTGTAATCAATGTTATTTGAATTTTGAAAAAAATTATAAAGTCATAATAACGTAACGGTACTAAAATACGTTTAGAAAATATTATATTTTTTTGGAAGACGCTTTTTGACTCTTATGGCTGAAAAATAATTGCGGAAACATGTTACTATGCCATTAGCGATACATACTATATTAACCAATTGAAAATTATTCTCTGCGACTCTGATACCTCTATAGGAATTTTTAATAAACGGTCAGCACTCGTGGTTTGGCAGGCGTTTTGTCTTTTAAATCTAATTAAAACATTTCACATAGAAGCAAAACACACTGAAATGCCATTCTGAGCTTCAATGAAACCGCTGTTCACAAGAAGCTGTAGCTCTGTTCGAAACCAGACGTTAAATCGCGGATATCACAAATTTACCACAGCAACAGCTCTTGCTCATTGGGCTTTCAGTTTTAAAATTCCGTTTTGTTTGTTTATATTTAAGCTAAACAACAAATTAATGAATGTGATTAGGATATTTTCACAGCTATTGCGTGATATATTGCGCATACACATCTAATTGATGGATTTTATAATTGAAAGAGAAAAATGATGAAGCGTCATTTTTTTATTCTTTAACTAGAAAGTCGCCAATCAAGGTATGATGGGTGGACGGGTTAACGAAGCAATTCCCTGTTTAGTGATATTTTGATAGTTGATATTGTAACCCTAACTCCAGTAAGTAGCGTTCATTGTTAACCATTTTTTCGTTTCTTCATTCCCCTGAAATGAGTCTTACCAGTGAGGCAGTTAAGTTACCGGATCGAGTTCAGCCTTGTCACAATAAAGCCTTTCCCTGCATGTTAAACTTTACCAAAACATATTATACAAATTATCATGCCGTGGCGCGAGTTCCATTGTTGAAACACGTGGGTCACTCAATCATCGGCTGTTATTTATATGACGATATTTATTGGTTTGCTTTTCTTCTAAATGAATGCATTCAACATAAACATAGCACATTGTCATTGAGCAAATAAAAAAAATGTATGAAAAATGAGTGTGGAAATACTTCTTATGCAGCGATTTGTTAAAAGATAAAAGGTTAGTAACTTATTTAAGCAAGACGTAGTCCACGCGCAAGCGCAGTTGCTGTGGCGAGTTTGAATCCGCGATTTTACGTCTAGTCTAAAAGAAGTCAGCATTTATGAACAAAGCAACAGAGAATCAATGTTTTCTGGTGATAAGCAGAGAGCTACATTTTTTAATTAATGTTCAGCAAAAAAAAAAAATAAATAAATAAATAAAAAAAATAATAATAAAAAAAAAAATTTAATGTAATGCTCTAACAACACGTAGTGCAAAATAATATGCAAGTAATATTTAAATACAATCGTGAATCATTCTGCAAATGAAATAAAAGATTGAAAAAATAATTTTTGTGACACAGTCTTCATTTTCTTAACACTAATCTTAATCTCATAAAAACTATAATAAAAGTTTCAAGTTCTTGAAGTTTTTGAATTTATACATATTATGGGGAAAGTCATTTGAGACCTGAAGTCTGCCAATTTCTGCAATTGATTCTAAATTTTGTGTATCTGGCATTATATCGCTCGTTTGGAAGAAGAGTGCTACAATACAAAATTTTTATTTATTTATTTATTTTATTTTATTTTATTTTATTTTATTTTTTTGCTTGAAAGCGTTCAAAGGACGTTATCATCTTTGGAAAATAATGACAGATTTTTTTTTCGTATATAAACCACTGGAGAGCACAACAAACTTACTTTTCTTAATGCAAATAAATTGTATCTTCGTATTGTGTCACTCTTCTTCCAAATGAGCGATATGTAATTCATAATTAGTTCTTACACTCTGATGCTCCCCGTGTAACCAAAGCAATAGGACGCTGTGCTGGGCAAATCCAAAGAAATAATGAAAATCGTAAGCATTTAACACAAAAACATACATCTATGAAAAGACAAATAGAATCTTTTTGTTTTAATATTAGGCACTGCACCCAATGTACTATTTTGATCACGTTTTCCAAATTATTTGAGGCAAAAATCAGGTAGCCTAAAGTAGTTCTTGAATAGTTGAACACATTGTACTTAAGCATATCATTTATATGAGTGGTGTTCCATGCACGTTTGTTACCCTGGTGTTAGTAAATTTTCCCCTCCAAAAAAAAAAAAAAAAAAAAAACTGAAAACTTTGTATGTTTTTATGAAGTTTACGCAACTTTCAGAATTTGTTCAAATTTATGTGGTGTGAATTCACATTAAAGGACAATTAGCTACATGTTAAGAACGCATTTAACGCAAAATTTTCCCTAAACTCATACGTAACCTCCCCTTTACTGCAATATTGTGCTCCATTTTCTTTGAAATTTGATAGATTAAGAATGATTTAAGATACATTTGGGGAAAATGTTCAGAACTGAAGCATTTATATTTCTCTTAAACTCTTAAATCTGCTTTGGGTGTTACTCTCCAGAAGGGTGTCATCAGGGGAACCCCTTCCCCCCTCCCCCGTTAAATTGTCATTTATCTAGTGCATTATCTTTTAGGTGTTCAACTAAGAAATTTTATCATAGAATTGAAATAAAAAGAAAGAAAGGAAAAAAGGAAACTCCTCATGTACCACAAAGTACATTACGAGGTTTGCAGAAGGAAGTAAAAAGCACAAAGAAGAACTTTTAAAAACTTAAACCGAGGAGAAACATTCGACAGATAGACGACTTTCGATACATTTATTCTTTATTCCTCCTCCTGAGTTAAGTTGATTAAATAAAAATTTTTTTATGTTCCTTAGCAAAGGTAACCCCTTTTTCTTCGCTTTTTCTTTCAAAATTCTGAAAGTCACATGTTTTATTTCTGTAATATTTTGTTTGATTTCAGAATTTGTCATTCCGTTTTACCGATCATACTGCGCGTCCAAAAAAAAAAAAAAAACCTTTAAAAGTGCTTCTGAACCAATTCTTTACTATTCTTATTGAAAATAAACCCCTGAATCCAAAAAGCATCACCGTTTTCCCTCTCATCCCCCCCTTCCCCCCAACCTTTTGTTAACAGTGCTCACCAACTTTTATCAAGTTTCGACAGTTTCAGAGAGATTATTTTTATTTGGAGGGGAAGGGGGTATTATAATAACTCTTAACATTATTCTGAGGGACTAGAGAGGAGAAATGTTCAAAAGCATGAACATTAGCAAGTTGGAAGGGTTAATAATGACCCCTTCTTCTCCAAATGAAAGTAATGGCTATGAGCCAGCCAAAAAACTGAAAAATGGAGGGGTTGACATTTCCAAACGGGGGGGGGGGGGGGGTGATGCCAGAAAATGGCAGTCAGAATTATTTTCAGGGGGTCATTTTATCTAAGAATAAGCAAAAGAATGGTGGCAAAAGCACTTTTTTTTTATTTTTTTTTTTTTTTTTTTTGAGCAATCACGAATTGCATATTATTTTGACCAAAGTTGATGTTTTGATTTTTCATTAATATGAAGATAAGATTATAAGACTAGCTAGTTGCTTTAATATTTATTAAGAGGACGAATTTGCGCTTATTCAAGGCTTAACTTACTCCGATTCACTTTTAAAAAGAGTTTTGAAAAATTACGTTTTTGCAGGAAAAACATCAGCATAGACGAACTTCAAAAGCAAAACTTCATCTTAACACAAAATTCCCAGATAACTAATCACTTTCATATAAGATTGATAAGAAATAAGAATAATATAAAGTTCGACCGCGAACGATTGACCCTTGTCAATCATTCGAGAAAACGAGTCCATTTCTTAAAATAGGTAGAGAAGGAAGAAAGGACACGAGCCATATTTTCCAGTTTAGCAACATTTTGGCGATATGAAAAAAAAAATGTACTCCCTAGAAAATTTTCTTTATGTGATTATTTAGACTTGAAAGGTTAAGGTGCAGCAATAACGGCATTGAGTTGGCGAAAAAACAAAAATGACAGGCTTTGCATTCTTCATTGCAACTCTATTCTCACCAATTTTTAATTGAAATTAATTATAGGAGGTGTTGTTAACTCTGACCAATGGCTGCTGAAAGAAGTAAAACCAAGACCTACCCATTTTCTAAAGATGTTAATTGTCCGAGGAGACATGTGCCTTTAACGCACAAAATTGAAATGTTTTACCTCTTTGGCTAACTTCCTAAAATCCAAGTTGACGTATTCAAGCTCTAGAACCAATGACGCACTTGCAAATTCCTTGACGGTCAAACTTTATTATTTCTGTGAAAGCCATTGAGGAGTCATTTTTTCCGTAGATTACAAATATCTTAATCTGGAATTCGAAATCGGTATCTTTTGAGCAGTAGTTGTAAACTTCAAAATCATCAATAATTAAAAATTTCAGTTTTCTGTCAATTAGGGGTGACTTTAAAAAAAATGTTCTAAATATAAACTATTTAGCTGATAATCATTTACTTACATGTTTTTGTTGCTTTTCCCTTAACGATTTTAGCGATGTCTCAATAGAGCGCATAAGAGCGCATACAGCAACAAAAATCTGCATTTCTATCATGGTTACGGAGTAGGAATTGGAGTCGTGGAATCGGATTCGACTGATTTGGTATATAGAAGTCGAAGGCTCTAAAACTCCAGGAGTCGGGGGTTGGTCACTTTCTCTCCGACTCTGCAACCCTAGTAAAAACACTTGCGCTTTGAATTCCTTTCATTTTGATTCAATTTTTTGGTCTCAAAATGTAGCCTTCGTGCTTTTGGTTTCTTAGATAAAAATATTTGAAAATCTTCAATAGTCGTTAGGATAGACCGGGGTGCGTTTATGCGGATTTTCTTCAATGAAGTTTCTAAATTTTATGTTCTACCTTAGGAAATTTTAGACATTACGGTTTTACGAAGCAATTAATGGAGTCAAAATTGGTATATTCAGTTGTTGCTCAGTTTGTGTTTTTAACCGTTAAAAAAATTATTTTTGCGTCCAAGTCGGTTGCGTAAGCTTGTCCCGGACATGGGGCAAGTTTACGCATATTCATTTTGACACCTAACGTGGTTCTGTGAATGTTTTGAACATAATGTCTTACCATTTGTTAAAATATAGCACTTTTATTACATACTGAATAGTGTGTAAAGTAAAAGCTGAACAGGCATGAAGACAGCACTATGATTGTAAGCTATAAGATACGCATTTGTAACTTAATTAAAAATTAAAGGGGGATTTTCAAAACTAAATGGCCTGAAAGTACTAAAAAGTTTTGAGACAGTTCGGAGCAAAAAAAAGTGTCAGGGTACGTTTAGAAGTAAGACACAGTAAGAACGTTCGTAAAGGTGCAGACGTCAACGCGTAAACTTGCCCCGTCGTCAAGTTTGGATTTACTTTTAACGTAAAAAAAAAATTTAATAACATTTTAGTTCATACAAATACAATTCTCAAAAAAGGATAAAATTCTGCTAATTTTTATATATTTGTTCTTTCTTAACTAAGTATTTTTTATTCACAATAAGCTTCAAAACGTTCAACTCAAAATTTACCCGACTTGGTAAAAAACAGATTATTTTTTCTGCATACTAGACCGAAGCTCGACTGATGCTCAAAAACTTGTGAGGATATTTGCTAGGGAGCAGCATCAATCTGTTATGACTGTTGGCTCTCCAGTTATAATTCGTTTTGAAAAAAGCGAAAACGTGCCTCGGTCTACCCTAATGCTCAAAAGTTTTGAATTGTTCAAAAACTGCCATTAAATTAGGTAAATCCATAAAAAGTCTTCATCAAGATCTTTTCCCAACAAAATTTGTTTAAAACAAATCCATCTTTAAGTTTGGGATCTGAATTGTTTTAAATTTCCTCGTAGGGGTGCTAATGTTGTTGTTGTATTATTGAGCTGCTGAAAATTGAACGAAAAATTGTGTAAGTCAAAAAAGTGAAATATAGGAATGAGATATCCTCACCGAAAGTGTGTTTGAATCGGACTATTCACTCAAAAGTTATTAAAGAGGGAGGGGGGAGGGGACAGACCGTCAGACACATGTTTTCCTCATTTTAAAGCCCTACTTTTTTAACTTGTATTTTTCAAGATTTATATAATGATTTTGTTCATTTTTGACTTTTTTTTGAGCAATCACGATTGCTTATTGTTCTCATTTGACTGTTTTGATGTCCTATGATTTTATTCCCCCCCCCCCGTCTCCCTCTGCAGCGCCACCGTCGATCGACCGCCTCACGATGCTGCTCCTCTAGCGAAAACCGTCTCCAGGTTACGTCACTTACTTGCCTACCTTTACACATACACCTACACACACATACACCTACGCATACAAACACATACACACACGCATACATACAGACACCTACACATACACACACAAACACATACACACCTACACGTAAACACAACTACCCACACATACACCCCCCCCCACACACACAAACACACATACGCACAAATACTCACACAGACACACACATGCCTACACACCACATACACATAACCCCCCCCCCCCCCACACACAAACACACGCGCCTACATACACACACTCGTGATTGCGAAAAACATAATTCGAATTCAAAATGAGAAAGTTCAAATTAATTTTTTTTTTTTTTTTTTTTTTGCTTTTAGCGATATTTTTAAGGTTTTATTCATGCTTTTTTTCCTTTTTTCTTTCATTTTTACGGAATAGTAGGGCAAAAGAGTACTGAAAATGCAATTCCTCTTCACTGAATTTTTTTTTTACAATGGACTTTTACTTCTGACTGTACAAAACAAATTTAGAAATCGGCTTTCGGTTGTTTCACCATTTCCACATAGTTTGACTAATTTTAAAAACTTAAAAGTTAAAATGTAATTGAAGAAGATCACCAACAATGTTTTTGCAATTTGATGTGTTCCATGAACAAAATTTACATGTTTAAATTTGCAGTGACTTATTTTTATGAAGAAAGAAAGGGAGGGGAGACCACCAACGGTTAGAAAAATTTGTTTGCAAAATTTACCAGTCTGCGAACCAAAAAAGTTTAGCAAACTCTGCAGGAAGAGAGAGCAAGTGTCGTGTCGATTACTGTGTAGTCAAATGGTTTCCAAACTTTTCCCATTCGCGATACCCTCCAAAGTATTAAAATTTTCTCCCGGCACCTTAGTCTATCTCTATTACAGATCAATGCATTAATATCATGAACACTTCACACTTACCCTCTTCCTCCGTCACCACTTTTGGAAACCTTGGTGTAATCGACTGCAGCTGTTTTCTCTGCATTGACATTGCAATAGCAGAGAAAATAGTTTTACGGAATTTTTTTGAATACATGATGAGGATAAATACAAAACCGATCGAACATCAATGCTCTTGCCGAGATGCGAACTCGAATCCATCGCGCTGGAACACTGTCTTCTGTCGTCTATGCCACTGGTTCTCAACTTTTTCACTACTGGGGACCACTTGGTGCCCTTCCAAATATTAAGCAGATCACATATGATAGAAATAATAGTTTTACAACAATTAAGGTGGGTGGACCATGGAAGGCCACTGTACGATTAAACAGTTTTTATGAATTCAACTACTGCATAAATAAAAGAAACAAATTATTAATTAATAATTTGTTTCGTTGTGTGTCATATAAATTACTGTTTTTAATTCTAGATATAACCACTACTTATTAAACTTAATTTTTGTTAAGCTCTTCCAAACGACCTTGCAAGGGACAGGGCTCCATACAAGGTCAATATTATAAATCAGTCCTTCAACATGAAACTACCTTCGTAATAATCAAAATATCCGCTTTTACTAAAACTATATAAACAGCTCTTTCATTTTAACGATATATTTAATGCTTAACATAATATAATCTTCTTCAAAAAACGCAACGAATATTTCTTCAGCACCATCGTATAACTAAGAATGTATTAATGGAGATTATTTAAAAATTACAGTAATGAGTATTATATTGATAACAAATAAGTTGCCAATGCGTTTTAGAATGAAATTATTTAAAAAAAATTAACCCACAATGACCTTCTTATGGGTCCGTTCTTTGTAAGGTCAATATGTTCCTGCGAAGGTCAAACTAACAATTACCATCTATGACAAGCATTTTTTTTATTTAAAAAATAATAATCGCTACTACATCGCCCTTTTCACTGTCTTTCATCCATAAGCTCATTTCTTTTGCATTGTGAAAGCGTTCCTTGTGTCGCCGAAACACGTGTCTGCAGTAATCTGCAACTTGTGCCATTTGACGTTGTTATTTTTTATTTTACTTTTTATGCACAAAGGTATTTATTTAACTTGTCATTATGTGTTGTTTTCTTTAAATAATTTGAGTGAAATGAGCGTTTCATGAGTTAATCTACCAAACTTCTCTTAATTATAGTCTTTTAATCGTATCATTATAGTCTTAAACAAATATAAACGCAAAATCATTTAGGCTAATTCTGAAATGGAGGGGGAAAAAAAAGCAAATATTTTCCCTGGGAAATTCATTTTCCATGAGAAATTTACGTGGGTTCTCCGTTTTCCGGGAGTAATTTAAACATCTAACCCCCCCCTCCCCCCCCTCCAGTGCAGTAGTGTCTCCAATTTTTAAACTCTGCGTATGCCTGTGATTTTAATGCAAACGAATCCAATATAGTTCCAAAATTGGATTCAGGGTAGCAGGTATGGAATTGAAAATAAACTGTTAAATACTAGTCTGTTTCTTCATGCTACCGATGAAATCGATTTAATTTGACGATTTCGTTATTTTCAGATCTTTTTTATTTGATACATCAATATTTAGTTTGTCAGCAACTTATGTTTAGGAACGTTAGGTTCAAAACGTTTTTACGGTTTCTCTCATTAAAGCATCAAATCTTTCAAATGGAAAACTCTTTTATAATTTTTAAAAAGTGCAATTTACTTTTTTTAGTCATGTTGGTTTTTGAAGGATCGGAAAATAAATTTGTTTTCCTTGTCTAAACTACTAAGTATTTTGCAGCACGGTTTTTATATAATGATGCAGCTACCCTATATATTAACTACTTTTTGCCGTCTTGAGTCCTCATTTTCAAACCCAGATGATAAAAATTAGTTAGTTTTGGAGGAAACTATATAAATATGGCATTTTGGATTAGAGCCAAATTTTTAAATTTTTGTCACGCAGCAATCGAAGAATAGGAAAGTCAGATGGAGCACTGTCACATTGAAATGAAGGAAACATGCGCATCAAATTCCTCCCCTCCCCCGTCGCTTAGATATAATCGTCTTAACTGGCTTGCTAGTTACATGAAAAACATGGCTAGACAAAACTTTACGGTACCCATAATATAAAACTTCGTTTCTTTTAAGGTCTTTTCTCATTTTTTTCCTGATTTTTATTTTTATTCATACAATGACCGTTTATATTTTTCACAATGAAAGAAAAGACTATATTGCTTTTCTGTTAATGCACCCCCAGGGAAATTTTCATTTCTGTTTTCAAGCAATTACTCTGTCTTTTTCCCCTCTCCAAAACAAAATAAAGCCTTCCAGCTACCGATGTATGGTTTCGTCAATTAGTTTACGACATGTGTAACTGAATAAGATACTTTCTCAGAACAAAAACATTATTTGGGAAAGGTTTCGTCACACAGCTGTAATTCCATTCATTTCGCCTCCTTACTTTTGACCAATGAAAAATCGCCGGCGCCTACGTAACAAATCGGGCGTTTCTCATTGGTCGAGACAACCCTCTCTGAAGAAATACCTTTTCCCCCCACGGAGCAAGAAATTCATAAAATTCTCTCCTCTGCTTCTCTCATCCACTCCGTTCTTGAATCGACTCCTTTTTAGGCTCCTCTCTCCTTTATCTTTAACTCAACATTGACAGGCAGCGAAACGAGCTTTACAGTCAAACATCATGAACAAGTTGGGGCTTTTCCTATTCGCCGGGACCTTAGTCGTCGCCCTGCTGGTCATCACCTTACCGGAAGGAACTAAGGCCAATATGGACGAGGCGGCGAACATGGTTGAGGCTCTACGTGTGCTAGAGCAGTTGGACAAATATTACTCGCAAATTGCAAGACCAAGGTAAATGTGTTCTTAGAAAATAACGCAATGCAAGTAACGCAACTCAAAATTTTGGAAAAACGTAATAGCTATTGATTTAAAATATAAATTTAATGCTCTTTTCTTACCACAAAACTCTGACAGTTAGCTTACATAACGGGTGCGTAAAAATGAAATAACCAATAGTAACAAATCAGTAAAATTTTATTATTTAGAAGAAAATAAAATGTGAACTTTTAAGTATGTATTATTAATTTAGGCGACAAAAACTAGCCAGAGTAAATATCACATCATAGTTTTTTATATTTTTTTTATTTATTTTTTACTCGTGTTGTAATATTTGAGACTAAATCACTTACTACTACTGCGTAAAACCTTAATTTTCTTCAATGCTATTTATTTATTTTTTGAGTTGTGTCACTTTTGTTGTTGGGGTGCGATATGATGGAAAAATATTTTACTGTGGAGTAAAAATATCAACGAAACTCGATCCTCAGGTTTATTAAAAAATTGTCACGGAAGGTTATAATTTTCAAGTTGGTTTGTTAGAATGTCAGAAAACATTTCCTAATTCTTGATTCTATTTTGGTATTTTTCCGTTATAGGTACGTCACTTGGTGCATTTTCAATCTTGGTGATTATTTCTCTTTTTATGCCATCACGTTTATTCAATCTCACAGAAACTTCTTGATGATAAAATGCGTTGTTTCGCCTTTTTAATTTGATTTAAACAAAAAAAGAGCCATCGAACAAAACAAAAAAATCCTGTAAAATGTAAAAAAATCAACCAAATAACAATAGTAAACACCAAAAATGCATCAAAAATGACTATTTCCAAAGTATTTTGCCTCGCTAAACGCGAAAATCACCATAAAAAGTTGAGATTAGCTTTAGTTTTCAAGATACAGGGTCAACTAGGCTAGTGAATTCTCACTAATGCTCTTTTTTCCTGGCAGATATAAACACTCCCCATGGGACTGAACTTTAAACTTCGACTCTAGGTTGAGATAGAAAATCTCATGACTTGAAAACCGAAATGGACTACAAGAAGTTTTGATTCTGGTAAGAGACATGCCCAAAATCAAACAAATTTGGAGTTCTAGGTAGATCCATCTATTTCTGCGTCCACCCATGCTGATTCTGCTGGGAATAATGAATAACTTCGTGAAAGCTGTGAAGGAAGACAATTTTCCAATACTTTAGAGGGAAATTTCCAAGATAAATTGAAGCTAAGGTTGAGGAAAGAATTTTTAACGGCTCTTTAAATGTATGCAATTATGAGATCAGTGTTTTTGAGGGAAAATATTGCAAGGAGAAAGAAAAACACCCAAGCAGCCTTTAAGGGTATAATACAAGTATTTCTAAGCAGCAGAGAAGACGAGAACTAAAAACAGTCGGTCAAACAATCCCTGCGGACGTTCTGTGACCATTGATGAATGATGTGTCTCTAAAACTCTATTTTGTTCCCTTGTTCCAGGATATTTTGTTTAAAAGCTAAATCTATGAGCAGTGAGCATGAGGAAAGATTTCACCAAGATATCTTTACAATGGTATGGGGATATCAGAGTCATTGGGCCAAATGCTGCTGAACTATTACAAGAGATGGTTCTTCTTTGACGTACAAAAAACCATCGAAAATGAAGCGTTTACAGCAATAAGTCAAAAGCAACCACTGCGTTCCAAAAAATAAGCATTATTTAATAAAACAGGACCTATTTAATATGTAATTCTCGAGTTTGGACTCTCGGCAAAAGCGCGTTTTTTTCCTATGGGGTCGGGTCGGGGTTGGGCTGTCCCTGTAGCCTCATTTGCCCGAGTCATATCGGGCATTTAAAACTGGTAAACTGTAAACGCGATAGGCTTCGGGGTGCAATGCAAAGCAGTGCACAGGTTTTTTTCCCTTCTTAACATTACCTTTAAATCAATGTGTGGTTGCTGTGCATCTTTCTCCAGTGGGCTTTTATGTATCTTGAAAACAAGAGTTAATAGAAAAAAATCCGCAACCATATTCGTTTTTCTCGACCCAAAATTAGTAGCAATTGTCTATTTAAAATCAGGATGCAAAAAGTTTTTTTTTTTTTTTTTTTTTGACCAGTGTAATTATATGAAGTCAATAAAATGTAAGATAATCCAAATAAAAACAAGTCATTAGAAACGAGAAAAGTTCAAATAAAATACTCCAAAAACGGAATAAAACGGCGTTCAAAGCTTTCTGTTAAAACGTTAACAGAAAGCTTTGAATTGTTTGCATAGTGAGCAAATAAACATGAAAGGCTCCGAATTTCGCTTTATTGGCCGCTGCCAAAACTAGAGTACATAAACAAAAACTTTAGAGTGAAAACAAAACAATAATTGTTTCACAGAAAAAAAACAGAGCTGCGGAGTCGGAGTTTATCTGATTTTGGGACAAATAAGTCAGGAGTCGAAAGTTTTAAATTCAAAGACTCGGAGTCGGAGTCGGTCATTTTCCCTCAAAGTCCGGAATCGGAATCGTTTTTGGTTTAAAGGAGTCGGATTCAGTCATGCTACGGAGTCAGAATGGTCAGACTAATTTTGTGATTCAGGAGTCAGAGTCGACGGCTCTTAAATTTTGGGAGTCGCAGTCGAGAGTTGGTCATCAGGAGCCATTTACGACAAAGTTTGTTTGAAGCAAATTTGCCTTTAAGTTTGGGATCTGAATTGACTTTTCTTTTCTCCTTAGGCGCAAAAGTTAAGCGGTTTGAACTGTTAAAAAATTGAACGAAAAATTGTTAAAATCAAAAAGATATTTTCTACACATGGGAGTTCTTCATCAAGAGCTTTTTCCACCAAAGTTTGTTTGAAGAAAATTTGCTTCTTAGTGCGGGATTTATATTTGCCTTAAATTTCCCCGCATTCGCTAATGTTAAGTTTTTTTTTCTTTTTTAACTGTTCAAAATTGAACGAAAAATTGTTCAAATCAAAAAGTGAAATATGAGAATGAGGTGTCCTCACCGAGATCTCCCTCCCCCCCCCCAAAAAAAATCGGACAACTCACTCAAAAGGGGAAGTGACAGACAACAACAGACACATTTTCCCCATCTCCAACACCCTACTTTCCAATTTTTAATTTTTCGATTTATTGAATAAGTTTATTTATTTTTAACTTTTTTTTTTGTTTTTCGCGATATATTTAAGAAGCATTAAGCCTTCTTTCATGCCTTTTTCTTCTTCCTTTGACTTTTACTGGGAAGTAGGCTAAAAGGGGTGCAAACATGATAGTGACACAATCGTTATTTTTCTATTTTCGCCAAGGTGGAAAGTAAACAGGTCGCCAAGCCAACGTACCTGCAGTTGAAACTTACCTTTTAAATTATACATAATGTTTCTCTGGCTTTGGTAAGAAGATGCTTATCCTTGAACGAGTTCATTTATGTTTCGATTGAAAGAGGTCGATCTATCTAAGGGGGGAGCTTGGGTCAATCTAAGAAATTCTTATATTGACCCAATGCCAATAACTGTTATCGGCAACGCATACCATCTTTTCTCTCTCCTATTTCAACAAATGGAATCGTTTGAGCCTCAGCGGATCGGAAGTCATCTTATTAGAGCCAGACGATAACCAAGTTTGTTAGACACCTATTCTTAAAAGTAAGGATTCGGGGCTGTGTGCTGATACGCTCGAAACGTCTCTGCCAATAGACAAATCAATACGAAAATATAAGGATTACCAATAGTTTGTCAATCGGTTGAGTCGTTTCGACCATATCAACACCCTGCCGCAGGTTAGAAGTGAATAGTTTTTTTTTTTTTTTTAATAATTGTTTTCAGTTGCTCTAAGCAAATCCGAACACTAGGTAGCTCGTGCAATCGGATATTCAGAGTACACTTGTGTTACCCACAAAGCAAACTAATAACGAGTGAACCACATGGTCTTGCATTCGGGCCAAAACACCAGCCTACCCCGCAGTATAGCTCAAACCCCGAAGAGATGACGGATGAATTAGAAGCGGAAAAGGATCACTTCATTTTTGTAATAAGTAAGAACAGCAATTTCACTGTTCCTACCCATTATAAAATGAAGTGGTTCTTTTCCGCTTCCAGTTCACCGCCATCTCTCCGTGTGGTCAAGCTTTACATCGCATCAGTTGATTCAAATGCAAATATTACAAGCATGGCCTAATGTATCAGACATGTATTTAAATTCAGTGCCGGATCTAGGAATGAGCTAGCTTTGCACCGGGGGGTAACTTCCGGGAAACTGCCCTATTTCTTTGTTTTTTTCGTTGAAACTCGACTTGAAAACTTGAAGGAAGATGGGTAAGGGCAGCAGTTTCAAGTTTCTGCCCCGACTCTGAAAAATTGTGGATCCGGCAGTAATTATGTTCCGTAAGTCACACGCATTTGATACAACCTAATAATCGGTTTGAGGGACCGTGGAATGGCTCGGAACTGCGAGATTATGTTTGAGTTTTGGGCCCATGCTGTTCAAACGAAAATCATAAGTTAAGATGTTGATAATGACCGAAATAAACCGGTGAAAAGAAATTAATTTATCACATTAACCTGTTGTAATCTATCTGTCATCACTCGCGTCTATGTAAAATTTTATTCATATCGTCTGTTCAACAATCAGGTTTGAGCACAAGAAAACGAGCTGATGTGTGCATCACATTACTTCCTTTTATTCCAATTTTAATGTGATTTTCTCATTATTGGCAATTTTAATGTGATTCAATAGTTTACTCTCTAAATATCACCACCAGTGGCCAAATTGAAACCAGATTTTAAAAAAAAGAAAAAAAAATCGCCAAATTTGTCGCCAAATTGGCGACCAAAAGACTGGCGATATATCGCCAAGTGTACGCCAAATTCTACCACCACTTGAGTATACATCGAAATTACAATGATTCCCCCCCCCCAAAAGGGGCAAAAAGACCCCTTTAGAAACACCAGAATGCAACCAAAAGGGGAGGTGCACAACTAGACCCCACTAAGAGTCTACGTACCAAATTTCAACTTTTTAGGACATACTGTTCTTGAGTTATGCGACATACATACGCACATACGCACATACATACATACGTACATACGGACGTCACGAGAAAAGTCGTTGTAATTAACTCGGGGAATGTCAAAATGGACACTTCGGGTTTTATACGTTCTTAGGCACTTATCCGCGTGTGGTCGGGTTGAAAAAAAAACTCAACATTAATTCGGAGGTGAGAAAAATGGAAATTAAGGCCGAATTTTGAGTGAAAACTTTTTCACGAATACAATACTTCCTTTTTTGTAAAAGGAAGTAAAAATCTGCAAAACTTCTCGACAAATAGCGAAAAAAAGGAAAACCAAAAAGGAAATTTTTTTCAGAAAAACATTTTCTTATCATTTAAAATTTATTTCAATTCAATTTTTGAGATAATCTTGCGTTTAACATTAAAAAGAACATTCAGTCAAAGGAACATTAAGTCTTCAATCTCTGAGACTGATTTTCGCGATGAAAATGGTATGCTTAAAAATTTATCTCCGCATCTTATAGAAATGCAAGGATGTGGGATTGAGCTGGACCATTCAGTTACCAAAACAATTACTGTTATTCAGGGCATCTTTGAATTCAGTTTAGATAAGTGAAATAAGTATCTTTGCGCTGAAAAGTAAAATAAGAAATAACAACCTAAAAAAGCAAATTGCAGATGACTGCAGACACGTGTTTTGGCGTTACAATATACTTTTTCAATGCAAAAGAATAATCCATAAGCTCATTTCTTTTGCATTGAAAAAGGCGTTCCTTGTAACGACGAAACATGTGTCCGCAGTCATCTGCAATTTGAGCTTTTTGACGTTGTTATTTCTACAGTTCAGATAACTTTACGCGACCTCATATTTTTTATAGTATAGTATATTTGAAAATCATAAATTAAAAAATATATTATTTTGCGATCTCTTCAGCAAGAATGCATCTCTGGGACTTCTAGTTTTTTTTCCCTAAGTCAAATAAACTAAAAAATATAAGGTTGCGCAAAGTTATTCGAACTGGCTTAAAGATACATTCAATGACTACTTTAAAAGACAGGTCTTGATACAGCACACGAAGAAGCTATAGTTTCGTCTATGGCAGGAGTTCCCGAACTTTTCCAAGTCGCAGCACCCTTTGAAGAATTAAATTTTTTTACCTAATTATTTATCTAATTAATATTTATCTGTTTCTATTTATATGTATGTATATTAGGGTGGAGTGGATAAAACGAAAATGAGAAATGTGTAAAGAGCCTATGTGCAGAAAAGTTGCCTCTCACCAAGCATATTTATTATAAAGAAATTCAGTTAAATCAAAAATTATCTTTAGCTGCCCATTTAATTTTGAACTTTAAGTTATTAGCCTGATTTTTCACCAAAATGGCGAAAATGGAATGATAAAATTTAATTACCTCTCACTTTAAACGTTGAATGTTTGAAATGAAATTCTTGTGAAATAAATACTTAATATATAGTTAGTTGAATTACCTAGGCGATTGCGAAATTGCTTTCAAACGTGTATTAAGCACCCTTGGTGACAAATTGAGTGACAAAAACTTCACTAGGTACTGTTTCCAATTTGTTGTTTCAGTATGATTTTTCAGAAAAAATAACTTATCTATACTGATAATATAAAGCAGTAGAGTTTGTTTGAACGCGCTAATCTCAGGCACTACGAATGGTTCGAATTGAAAAATTCTTTTTGTGTTGAACAGTCCATTCATTGAGGAAGGATATCTATAATAATAAAATAAAGCAGTAGAGTTTGTTTGTTTGAACGCGCTAATCTCAGGAACTATTGGTTCGAATTGAAAAAATTCTTTTTGTGCTGAACAGTCCATTCATTGATTAAGGCTATTGGCTATATAATATCACGCTATGACTAATAGGAGTGCAGCAGCAACAGAAAATGTTATGAAAACGGGAAAATTTATGTCTACGTATACTAATATTATAAAACTGACGAGTATGTATGTTTGAACGCGCTAATCTCAGGAACTGAGATTGTTACGAACTGGTTCGAATTAAAAAAATCTTTTTGTGTTGAATAGTCCATTTATTGAGGAAGGCTAAATGCTAATTTTTAAAACAGATTGAACGAAATATTTGTACTTGCAAGTTAAATGTATAATTAATAGTTTAGTTCTATAAATTCCTAATAGATGGCGGGGTATGCCAACTGTTCGAGAGGGCGCTGGCCGATAGTGTCGATAGCTGCGAGAAAACATGCCGATGCTACGCTGTTGTGATCAGCAAACAGATTTTTGAATGCGTTTTTCTTTTCGATGTTCAGGTACATAATTTGATTTTGTAGAATTTTTCTATTATGTTTTGTTTTCATTACTTCTCCAACGTTTGTTTTTGTTCTTATAGTTGAAAATAGTTACTTACCTAAGTAAGTAATATGATTTGGCTTATTATTCAATTAATTGTTCCGAATAACGTTTTTATTATAGCATTGTTCATTTGGCGAAACACATTAAATTGCAGGGGAAAAAATCGCTTCACTCACTAAGGGGCAGGGTTGCAGTAGCGTGGTTGCTTGGCGCGTTAAGCAATGAACTATGTAGTTGAAGAATTATTTTGAGTTTTAAAGCTACTGTTAATATTTTTATGTGTTTTGGCGAACAGTTTCCTAAGAGACTTGAATAGGCCTTTTGAAAAGGTGTGCACGCATTTTAGTTGAAAAAAAATGATTATTTCACATCAGAAAAAAGCGGGGGCATGGATTTTTTTTTTTTTTTTGTTCAACGGACTTCCTTTTTTTTCTTAGCACGGGCATCGCCGTGCGGGTACTGCTAGTTGAATAATATTTCTTAAAAATACGACTATTTGACTGATTAAAAGTTATTCAAAGTAACTTGCTTTCTTTTGAGAGCATATTCAACTCCATTGAGTTCAATTCAATGTACGTCTATCTACCAGTGGCATAGTGGGAAAATTCAACTGGTTGAAGCAATGCAAGATTTCTGACTGCGCTATCGGTAGATACAATTGATCGTATTCTGTTTGAGTTGAATGTGCCTCTAAGACTTCTATTAAAAAAGTTTCAGGTTTACTTGAATTATATTCAACCATGCAATTTTCTTAAAATAAAAACATGAGTTCAGAGAAATTCCTGATCAAACTGGCTTAGTTCTATTTTGAAATACAGAATGATTTATAAAAAGTTGAATTGTCTCAAGGAAGAAATAAGTTCCTTAATGCAGCTAAAAATAAAAACAGGTATTTAATTTACATTTTAAACTGCCGTTCTCAAAACCTCTGAACTCCTATTTTACAATTTATTAAACACCTCTTGTCGTAAAACATGATATTTTTAAATTAATCTTTCGACATAGATTAATTCAACAAATATTTAAAAAATATTACCTAATGGCATAGATACTCATTTAAAAATTTACATCACATTGCTGGAAGTAGTATTGCAGAATAATCGTCTTTTTTTTTTTTTTTTTTTTTTGCAAAAATTAAATTAATTCAGTGTTGGTCATCTTACACCAATTTTTGTTTCGGTCGAACGTGTAATTTAATTAAGTGTGGAGGGTTCATTGTTGCAAGGCTTTTCAGAATACGAAAAAATGAATTTTGGTTTCAAATGTCTGGAAATTTAAATACAAACGTCTTCTGGCAAAACAATCTTGCATTATTCGAGCTTGAAGAGAAGCTTGTTTATTTCTTTTTAATAAAAGGAAATACTTGTATTCCATATGCGGAAATCGTTTACAGTTTTACTACTAAACAGTCGAACAGTTTTTGAAATAGCTATATGCTGTATTTTCTTCAAAATTTGTGCTTAATTTACGTTGGTTTTTCACTTTATTCATATTGTAGCACAAAGCCTACATGATTATTTTTCATGTGACTAAACATGTTTTCAAATGTGTTGACGAACCACCTGTTGTCTGGACTCGTGTGTTGGCACACGAGGTTGAGTATCCAGAACACATTTGATGCACTTTTGAAACATTTTCCTTCTGACGGAACATATTCAGAACACGCCATAGTGCGCATTCACATATTGAGATCTATTTTTCTGAAACGAAGTGTTCCAAAATGTGCAGGTTTATTTGCAGTGTACATCTAGTTTTTAAAAGTTTGCTACAGCCATATATTCAAAGGACTCTAGTTTTTTCCCAAATTCTAAACCATATCTTTTTGGCCCTGCGGTTATTTCCATTCACATGTTGGAGTAAATGGCAAGTTTGGAATTCATTTCTATGAAATTCATAAATGAGCCATTGCAAAGAACTTTCTGTTGTCTTTCTAGCTTTATTTTTTCATTGCTTAATTTGAATCAAATTATTGCTCCTTCGACCGTCCAAGTACAGCATATTCTTATGAAAAATGTTATTCCTCGTTTTTCTTTTCAAGTCAATGGGCATTTTTCTTCTTTTCCTTCTGATTTTGCGACGATCGACTTCTTTGGAGGAATACTTTGGCAATTTTTAAATACGAATGTGACGAGCAACAGACTCTGGGCTCAGCTTGGTTGGGTTTAGGTCAGTTAGTCCCTAATGGTCAATGGCCCTCTTAAAGCTATCTATCCCCTTACTCATTACAGCCGCTTCCGGTAAACTGTTCCTAGTGCCCAAAACCCTACTAAAGTAATATTTTTTCCTAATTTTCAGATTAGCCTGAGATTTGAATAGCTTAAAACAATGACTCCTTATCCGGCTTTCCATGCAAAAATTTGAAACCCATTAACATCTTTCATATTGATAAATTTAAGCAACTGAATCATGTCCCACCTGACTCTCCTTTGCTCCAGGCTATACATATTAAGACTTTTAAGTCTGGCGCGATTATATAAATATAAAAGTCCTCTTATCAGCCTAGAAGCCCTTCTTTGAGCCCTTTACAATGAAAAATATCTTTCTTCGGATAAGGAGACTGAAACTGAGCAGCATGCCAATTACTAAAGATGAGATCTTACCAAACTCATATATCATTTAAAGTAGCATTGATAAGAATTGACGCTGATCTATCGGAGTCATCTTCCTATGCTACATTTGGAAGTTTAATTCTCATTTACGATGCTGAAGAAAAACCTGGACTTATAATTGTGTTTTTCTACTTTCAAGTTGTTTATATGTAAAAACAGCGTTTTCATTTATATTTGAAGAGATAATTTTAAGGATTTCAAATAATTCAAACTAAAGGAACTACTTTAAAAGACAGAGATAATCAACTAAAACAAAGAACGCAGTTGATACCAGTGAACGCAATAAGAGAAGCGCTGGTAGAGCATGTGCGATTAGCGCGCTTAATGCACGTTTCAAAATCATTTCGCAATAGCCTAGGTAATTCAACTAACTATATATAAAGTATTTATTCATCAAGAGTTTCATTTCAAACACTCAAAGCTTCAAATGAGAGGTAATTAAATTTTATCATTCCGTTTTCGTCAGTTTGGTGAAAAATCAGGCTAATAACTTAAATTTCAAAGTCAAATGGACAGCTAAAGATATTAACTGATTTAGCTGAAATTTTTTATGATAAACAATCTTGGTAAAAGGCAACTTTTCCGCATACAGGCTTTGCATATTTCTCGATTTCGTTTTTTTCACTCCTCCCTAATGCATATATCTATTTAACTATTTGTATATAAATATGTTATACGTACTTAAAGACAGATAGCTAAACATCATGTTTACATATTTGTATGATTTTCGGGAAAAACCCGAACTTATGTAGAAACAGGATTACCACTTATTATGTGCTTAATGAAACAAACGACTTTTTAAGGTCCTTATTGCAGAGAAAAACCATTTTCTGTTATTTTTTTACTAAAGTAAAACTGAGACTTTGATGAGTAACCATTAAACATTTTTGTTTAATAAACAACAAATATTTGATATCGTGGACACTTAGCGACCCTCCTCGCCTATCCTTACAGCAACCATGGTGACGCGGCACCCTCTTTGGAAAATCCTGGTCTATGGAACTGACAGGGGTCTCGAATACTACCTATCAAACATCGTCTACTACCTATCAAAAACTCAAAAATTTGATTCACATACTACTGGCGAACTTTTATTGTAGTCATCATGTAGAAAAGATCAGTTTTCTAACTTAAAACTTAAATTTAGGCCTCTTCGGATTTTTTGAAATTCAAAAATAACAGGCATTGTTATAAATAGGCATAAACGTTCCATTTCACGTTTTTTTTTTTTTTTTTTTTTTTTTTTTTTTTTTTTTTTTTGGTGAAAAACACTCTGTAAAAATTTCTGAGCATCAAAGGACCTATGTGCCAAATAAGGTAAAGATCCGACGCGTTCTGTGGGTTTGTATAAGGAACATCACACTCCAGGGTTCTCCGTGCTTACCACTATTTGGTTTAAGTGGTTGGATGGACCCTGAAGACAACTCTGTTTTTTGATTCAGACCAGAAGTCGAGAAATCCCTGGTCCAGCATCCCCAGAGGGAATGATTCACTTGGTGGAATTTGTGACGACATCTTTAACGTGCCCTAGTCACCATTACCGAGCACGCAGGATCTTCGACCGACTGTCTTCGAACCAGAGACCCTTTGGTTACGAGTCCGACGCCTTACCGATCACGCCACCACGGCCTTTGTATAATGAACACTCAACCACGTACAGCCATTGATAAATATACATGGAAATTCTATCACCAATTGCATGTACACTTTTCATTTTTCACTCCAGGGTCCCCCGTGTCCTACCACTATTTGTGGTTTAACCAGTTGGATGGGACCCTGATGACAGTTCTGATTTTTGATTCAGACCTGAAGCCGAGCAGTTCCTGTTCCAGCACCTCTAGAAGTATCGTTTCACTTGGAGGACTTTGCGACCACGAGCATATTCAACGTCCTCCAGTCACCATTAATGAAGACGGTGGATCTTTGACTGCTAGAATCAAACCTAGGACCCTCCGGTCACAGCAATTGTATGTACAAATGGTCATTATGGCTTTTATGCGAATTAATCCATTTTAGGAAAAAATAGCGAAAAAGAAGAACAGAAGAAAAAAAAAAAGACCAACCGAAGAACACTTATTTAACAATTTTAGAAAGTTTTGGTTCATTCCTCCCAAAAGAAATAATGGTGAATGAGAAAGGGAAATTGTTAAATAAAGACGATCTAGTCATGGAAAATATTTATCCCGTTACACAGATAAACCACCGTACCACATGTCGAGTTAATTGTGCGTAACAGCAGCACGTAGAGAAAATGAGAGTATATCTTTCACATGCGCACGCAAATATGGTATCGATCGCGATATTAAACTCGTGCCCTGCTTCCGCATTTTCGGGGATTCGGTCATTTGTAGCAATAACATAGTACCAAAAATATCTATGAATGGAAGACGAAAATATTTGCTTAAATATGAGATATAGTTTCCAGTATTGAGAAACTTCTCCGTATGAAAAATATTTGCTGAGGGATTACTGGGGAGAAAAAGAAACATTTCTAGCTGCATTACAAATGTAATTCAGATCCTGTTTTTAACATCAAAAGGCGAAATAGTTTATAATATTGGTATATTTATTGTTATGTCAAAAGTTCGTTACTGTTACATACAGTGCTGTAAATGGTGAAAATATTAGGTGCGGGGGGGGGGGATACACCATTTTGTAGGGTAAATGTCACGATTAAAGAATTTTTGTTCGGCCGGAAAAGGTAAGTTTAGATCTCTAATGGGTTCGTTTCCAAAATTTTAAAAGTATTTTATTTTTTTCTGAAAAAGCATGTTTAAAAACATAGGATCTAACCATTTTTTAAATAATTTATTTAAGTTTAATATTTAAAAAAAATTACTTAAATCGGTGCGTTTTCATTGTTTACACTTCTGTCGTGTGACATCACAAATGATGGAATGCCATTCAGTGTTGCCATTCACAGAACAAAATATTTGATTCGCATCTTTACTCACATGTATTGGCAACGATATGGTTGATAGCAAGCGTAGAGCGCAATTTTAATTCGCGGAGGGCCTCGGGTTCGATCCTCGCTGGTCGAAGACCCACCGTCGTCATTAAAGGGGACTGGGCGACGTTAAATATGCTCGTGGTCTCAATGTCCTCCAAGTGAAACGATACCTCTGGGGGTGCTAGTACTAGGTAGCTATTAGCTCCTGGACTAGTTCAAAATTCTCACTAACTGTTCGATCCGGTGATGGTGCTGCCATCTATCGGTATATAAAAATAATGGAGGCAAGGCACTTAGTATGCAGTCCTCGACATAAATACAGTTGAAGTCAGTTGTGACTCTTGAATAGAAATAGAAATAAATTTTAATTCGCTGCTTGATTATCATAACGTGGAAACGTAGTAGAAAGATGCGCCAAATTGCATCATTTGTGACGTCATAAAGACCACGCCTTGTTTGAAAAATCGAACATTTAAAAAAATTAATTTAAAAATAATTGTTGGGAAAATGAAAGCATTTTCTGGGTCCATGTCATTTTTTTTTTTTTTTTTTTTGCTCATTCTATCCATTTCAATGACTAAAAGTAGTACTTTTGACTGAAGGAAACCACACCATTGCAACTTTGATTCAAAATGCAAGCTTTATTTTTTTAAAGGTGGTTTTCAGGGCCTGGTTATCGCACAGCCGATTAGGCCTGGACCTGGGGCCACATCTTCGTCAGGGACCCCAAAATACTCGAAGAATTATGCATAGCAATACAACTATACGAAAAATACGTGTATTTTTTAAATAATAAAAAAGTAATGACTTACCAATCGGAAACAAACTTAATTAAAGGAACATTTTTATTCATTTTGCCGGTAGCAACTTTACCATGTCACAATTATGAGGGGCCTCGAAGGGGATTCATAATGCACATGATAAATGATTTACATAGTTCTGTGATTGACACAAATATGACATCAAAAATGCATTCCGACCGGCCATAAACCTGTAAATCAACCACTGTATTCCGCTTTTGAGTGTTCAAGAGGCCTCCAAATTATTGTGGGCCTAGGGCCTCCCTTTGAGGTAGTCGGGCCCTGGTGGCTTGAAACCAAAATACGTTAAGTGAGCATTGTTTTTTCAATTACTAACCAAATATTTCGGAGAATGGCGTTCTCCCGCAACCCCTCCCTTCCCCTATACAGCACTGGTTACACGCAAAAAATATTTCAATGTACTATAACGTGATTCATAAAAAGTCTTCAAACATATTCTAACAGTCTTGTTTATCTCTAGTGGTACCCGCACGGCTTTGCCCGTAATTAAAAGGTCATTTGGCTCGCCCGTATATTTACAAATAATGGATGGTGAATTTCTCATCAATTTGCTCGCCCATGCGCCCATGTTACTGTTCCACGTTATGATAATTTGGTAATTTACTCGTCCACGTTATGATAATTTGCTCGGTAATCTGTTTTTAAAATTGGAACAGAAAAAGAACAAAATCGAATTTTCGAAAAATCGTTTCGAGGTGTGCACCCCCATGCTACAAACTAATTCTGTGCCAAATTTTATGAAAATCGGCCGAATTGTCTAGGCGCTATGCGCGTCACAGAGATCCAGACAGAGAGAGATCCGGACATCCAGACAGAGAGAGATCCGGACATCCAGACAGAGGGAGATCCAGATATCCAGACAGAGAGACTTTCAGCTTCATTATTAGTAAAGAAAACAACTACTTTACTAGTTTAACTAGGACATAAGATCCATTAATTCGCACGAAAAATAAATAATTAAGCAAAATAAACGTGATAATTAACATAAATTATCGATATCATACAGGAAAAATACATGAAAGACTTTTTAAAGGTTAAACACCTTGTCCTAATTTCTCCATGAAAGAACTTTCCTGTTCTTTAGTCTTCCAAATTATTGATGATTGTGGCTCGGTAATAAGATGAATCGATTCATCAGCAAACTTATTTTTACTCAACCGATGAAGGATATCGACTCCTTTGAAAAGATTTAAAATAAAAAAAAAAAAAAAAAAAAAAAAAAACAAAGACCGTTTACTTTCCAAATTGAGCTTTTTTAGTGTTGAATGAAGGAAATATCTTTTAAACAAAGCTACATAAAAGGTGCTTTTACGACAGACGAGAAAGCTTCTTTCTTAGGAAAACAATAGTATCGTCTGATCTTAAAATTAGATCAAAATGTTCTGCTTTGTATACGTAGCATTCACACGCACTTTCTAAAACAAACGATTCGAATTAAAGGAAAGTTTTTCGCTTCATTTTTAGAAACATCAGAAATGTGTGAAAAAGGAAAAGGAAAATACTTTCGAATGCATTCAACTATGAGGGAAGAAAAAGCAACAAGCTTGGTTCGATGCAGAGACCATGTTCGAAACTTATAATATTTCTTCATATTTAATACGCACAAGATTCAAATTTAAAATGACAGACGGTAGAGAACTTTTCATTAAAAATAACACGGAATTTTTTTTTTTTCGAGTCTAATTTCTTATAGTTTAAAAACTAGACAAGTTTACTGAGCTGTCATTTTTTTCATTCATCAAATCATTCTTTCTTCTAGTAAGAAATATTTATTGCGAAATAAGTTTTATTTCTTAGTTTAACAAATTTAATCTAATTATTAGTTCCATTCAACTTTTCCGTAAATTATGTTCAAGAACTATCTCTGTTTTATAAACTATAATCCAATAACTCAAAATATTTTTTGAAAATTTTACTAACACTCACCAAATGTCATTATTTTTCACTCTGCAGTTATTGCTTTTCCTCTAGAATTTTATCATGCATGGTATATTATAAAGCTGCTTCAAAACTGACTTCGCAAAATCAATATTGAAAGAATTGAAAGTTCTTGAAGTATTATTTTCTCAGTGGTACAAATTTTACTTCTAAACAAATCAAACAAATATAAAAATTATAAGTAGAAGTGTTTTTATTTCTTCTCTTTTCTTGATTCCATACAACAATAAAATTAGCAATCAATTGTAAGTGAAAATTTAATGACACAGAAAATCATTTTCTACTTAAATTATTCAAACAAATATGCATTAAAAATATGTACTAAATCCTTCAATGTTTTTCTCACTTATATATATATATATATATATATATATATATATATATATATATATATATATACTCGTATGAGAAATTGAGTGCCAACATACTGTAGAAAAATAATTTTATTATTTTTTCGCTTTTTCTTTTTAGAAAAAAGAGGTGAATCACGTGATGTAAATTAGCTTAAGTCAATCGTAATCGAGAATTCAAAATGAATAGAAACTCCATAAATTATTTTCCTATTTCTTCTTACCATTATATTTCGAAACAAATGCCTTACAATTGATTTTGTTTTTTCTTCAGGAGAAAACAAGTAGTTTCTGTATAATACTTAGACATTGCTGTCTATTCCTTGAGAAATTTCTCAAATAATAATTATTATTATCATATTCTTATTAAAGATGAAATCAAATTAATATAGAACTGAAAGGAAGTTCATGATATTAAAAAGATAATATTAATAATGAGTGATTCTTTTTTTTATGGATGGAAAATTATCAGGAACTGATTTAGTCATGGTTCTGTTTGTTCCAAAAATCGTTGACTGCGTGGCTTTTTCGGAACTAGTAATTGTGAAAAATCATGGTTTAAGAAACTACACAAAGAAACACGAAATACGTTTACGATCAAGGCTTAGGGGACTTAGGAGCGACCAGGCATAGATTCTTAACAAAATCCTCATTTAAAAAGTAGAAATTTTAAAAGTTGATCTTAACAGGGAGACCGGATCGGTGCGGGAGCTTTTCAACCACCAAAATTGAATTAAAAGTAGTTAACAGATGCATACGATAAAAAAAAAAAAAAAAAATGCGCGAAGGGCAAACAAATATGACAAGGACATTGACAAAGTAGTATGGATGGATATTAACGTTCAAATGGAGGACGAGGGGGAGGGAGAGGAAGTACTTATACATTGTGTCCCAAAAAAATGTATACTGTCTTTGAATGTTTATGACGGCTACAATTTTGGCCCGTTTTTCAAGTGTGATGGCTAAAAACAAAGGTTGAAGTCAGACTTAACATTTCGCAAAGAGAATTCGCTTTTAAGTGATACTGGAAAACTGAGAACATGAGAAAAGTACAAAAAAAAAGTTAAGAAAGGAGTTTTAACGAGATGTAAAAACGAAAGTCATGATGATGCAATTGATGAATAAGTTTAAAGAATGAAATCCTGTTAAGAATGCCAATGAGAACCATTTGGGATGACTATGATCATTCATGGCCTCAGACGAGAAAGAAAAATCATTGAAGGAATACTTCAATGTCCTAGAAAATCTGCTCGGCTAGCGCTCGTGAGCCAATTAATACAGAGCTGAAAGAAGCTTCATGAGATTAAAAAAATAACATTAATAATGAGAGATTCCTTTTTTATTTATGGGAAATTGTCAGGAACATAGGAGCATCTATGGCATTTTGAATTGTGTCCAATGGAAAAATTTAATTCCTAGACTTGTACACTATCTTGATAAAGATGATCAGGACCGGAGAATTGAATTTTGTGAGAGGTACCATGTAAAATTTGCATTGAGCGATCAAAAATGCTTACAGAACAAAAGTGGCTACAGTCAATGAGTTGAGAAAAACCGTTGAGAGAGAATGTGCCGAAATACCGATCGAAGTTATTAAAAACATTTTGGATTTTATTGGTCCACGTTATCAGCTGTGTCTGAACCACTAAGGCCAACAATTAGAGCTCGTTAGTTCAAATGGCTGTTTTCTAGATTGCTACACTTCATTTTTACATTTGAAATTTTTTTGTAGCATAATAATTGTTAGTGTTATAGTCATTCAAAGAGGGTACATACAGTTTTTTGGGGCACTCTGTATTTCGCTTTGCTCATTGTGCTTGTTGATATAAAAGGCGGCATAATTTTGTATCTTTGTCTCACTGGTTGTGCGTTTCGAGCTGAATCTGATGATAAAGCTTGACCACGAAAAGAAGGCGGATGACCATGAAGCGAAACATCATTTATATCGTTTGTAATAAGTAGAATCTGCCAGAAAGCACCGAATAGTAAGTAAGAGGCATGGTCTCGGTAATCCTATCTATTCCAAAATAATAACAAATAACCTATTGCAAATGATACAAATGATGTTTTTGCTTCAAGGTCGTCCGCCTTATTTTCGTGGTCAAACTACAACACGAAACATCCAACATAGTTTAGCACAAATAAACAGATTACTGAATACACGTGTTTCGAAGTTCCAGGGACCCCTTTTTCAAGTGTGCTTTTGGATGTAAAGACATCTGGAAAAAGTGAAACAAAAATATTTTTCAGTAATCCGTTTATTTATGCTGAACAACGTTAGATATTTCCTGTTACTTCTCAGCATAAAGGTATTTATTTATTTCTGAATCTGATGGTTTATTTTTCTGTTTGATTTGCTGAGGAATGTTGAGCAAGCGCTTATTATCGAAGACATACTGCGTTAAATATGGATTTTTTACCTGGTTTAAATACCCGCAAAAGTGTTTAGAAGTAATCATTCCTTTTACTGTAAAAAAGAATACCATATCTCAAACGCACTCGCATGGTCACCAATATGTTGAATTTTAAGCATGAATATTTTATCCGTAACAAAAAATATTTTTATAATTACGCGTTCCGTAAATAACAATTGTTGTTATTACTCTTTAATAAGTTATGACTTTTTTAATAAAAGAAATTTGAAAGAAACGCGCCTTAATGATATACGAAACTTTTACGTAACTTTTCCAATATTTCGACTGCAGTTCAAAGCTTACATTCACATAAAAAAACAAGCTATATTTTCACATTCAATTCCATGGCATATTTGTGAATACGATTTTTTAAAGAAATATTATTTCTACGGATTAAAGTACACCTTTTTATTCGTTCCGAATGAATGACATATTTTTTTTTCTCTTTTTGCGGGCAAATATATTTTATGAGCTAGTGTCTTACACTTACAGAAGTGCTTATGCAGGAAAAAAAATGAATATACATATACGAATATGTATACTTATGCATCGCAAATAATACATTGCAATGACACGCTATAATTCATTGAGATAATCACTGGAATCACTGACCTGTTCATCGTTCTTTTCAGCTAGAATTACGCACTATGCTTCAATGAACATTTTCTAGTTTGAGTTGCTTCTTAAAACCTCATTAAGTATCCATTAATGAAGCGATTCTTTTGCCATTTTTATAAGATGATAGCAACAGTGGCGTAGCTAAGTGTGGTTGTGGTGACCCCTAAAACACATTACAACGAAACAATAGCTAAAAGTGGATTTTTCAATCTTTGTTTCTCTGCTATTTTTGGTTGAATAGTGTTTTTTCTTTTAGAAATATTTTCCGCGTGTTTTTAACAGCAAAAATTATTGGAAATTTGGATTGCAAAAAGAGTTTAAAATAAATAGAGAAATATCTCAGCAGCTTACGCTTGCGGTGTCTGACATGCGTAGTAGCAGACTTGTCGGAAGTGGGGACCCTGAGGGTGTTCAAAACCCCCAATTAAATCTAGTATTCATACCTAATTTCTCTTTTTAAGTTAAAATTTTTTCTTAATTAGCGCTTTTTTACCATGTTTTTATTAACTTGGTCTGGAAAGTTGTGATTGTGAGTTTTTAATAGCTATCAAAATACTTGTAAGCTTTAGAAGGAAAAACACGAGGCGTATGTACTACATAACTATAAGTTCAACGGATAAGCTATCAATGAGAAAACTTACACCTCAATTTATAACATTTGTGGAGTGGTAAAATTTTCAGTTAAATTACAGATGCATCAAAAGTCTGTTGCGTGCGCCCTATATTTTTCCTTTTAAAGCTTACAAGAATTTTTATAGCCATTAAAAACTCACCATCACATTTTTTTCAGACAATCTATAAAAAATCATAAATCTGTATAGTGCTTTAAATCTACATGAATCTCAGAGAAATTATTTTAAATTTTTAAGTTCATTTTAAAGACATGGTGTAATAGGACTTTTTTTTAATTTCATTAGCTATTTATTTTAAATTTCGATTTATACTCGCTCGATTTATATTCGCAAAACTATATGAATAAGAAATGCAACATTAAACAATCACATTTTGTGCTTTATTACTGTAAAGGCACTTATTTTCGCGCGCCTTAATTTTCTCAAAAATGAAGATATCGGTGATTTAGCGAGCTAAAAATTTCAGGAATATTTATATTAACTGAGCCGAAAGATGAAAAATCCACAACGAAAAAGTGTTTCGCGAGGTTTAAACTTTCGCGATTGCGAAGTGTTCGTTAAAATAAGTGCTTTTACAGTATGCTGTATGTATGGGTGAATGTGTGTGTGTTCGTGTTAAAGTTTGAACTGAATTCGATTAAAAAAACAAGTCACTCATTCAACGGAATGAAGTTTTTTTGCTTAAGAGCGGCTCCTCTTTTAATTTCTGGGAAGATATGTGTTGAAATAACACAAGAAGAGAATTAAAAGTGGGGAAAATGCTTTAGCACTGCTGTAAAAATACCTGGCAGTTGTTACTAATGTATATTTTGTATTTCAAATTAGGAATTCTTAGTGGAACTAGAACTACTACAATTAAGTATGACCAGGAAGAATCGTCTTAGTTTTTTGTTTAAGATGCTAAACTAATACTTTAGTGGTTGATTCTCAAGAAATTCTTAACTTTGTCAGAAATATAGAAATACACTTCATTTGTCTTTTTAATTTGAGATAGGTAATTACTAATAGAACGTACACGAAATGGCAACTCTCAGAAATCTTTTTAATTTTTAGCTTTTATTATTTTTATTTATTTATTTATTTTATTTATTTATTTATTTATTTATTTTTGACGATTTAAATCTATTCTTAAAAGATCAATGACATGGTGATCAAGGATGTGTAATGTTCTTAACTTCATCAGCATTAAAAAAAAAAAAATTCTGGATGAAAAGAATAATTTTCTAATAATCCTCTTAGAAATAATATTATTTAAGTAATATAATGTAATTTAAAAGATATTTCAACTTTTCGTAATCGAGATAATTAAGGAAGTCATAAGTATCACTGTAAGATCTTAATTGCTGCAATTAATTATTTTTCGGACAAGAAATACATACGTGTTTATGACCAAATGCTTTTCAGTTTTTTCCTTTCTTCTTTTTTTCTAAAAAAAATTTAACACCGGGATGGTTGGGACAGCAGCATTTATGCCGAAATGTTACGAGAAAATTTTTTTTTAGCTTGTCCAGTAGATGTTTTAGATTAAATTAAGCAAGAATATAAATACCAAGTTAAAAGTATATTTTTCACATTCTTTTTCGGCGTAGATACCGCTGTCCCATTCCGCTCACTGTTCAATTCCTCCTAATCCTCCTCTACATACTTGTTTACAGTTAAATGCTTTTGTGTTTTTTGCTTTTCTTTTTTTCCCCTCTCTTCGTGTCTTTTCTTTTATTTATTTTATATTTTTATTTTACATGTATTTTTGATATTTGTTAAATACATTTTGTGTAATTTAAGATTTGAATAAAATTATGCTCTTCTCTTGAAACAAATTTTTAAACTAATTCGCTGTTAATACTATGAATTTCGTTTTTTTTTTAAGCATTAATTTATATTTTATTGTTAAAATAACACCTCCCCCTCCCCTTCTTTTTGCAGATTTGGACGAAGTATTGGACTTCACAGAAAAGGAAATGCCCTTAATGTAAGAACTATACAGCTTACTTTTAAATAATATTTTTAAAATATTTGAATACTAAAAATATTTGGCAGTTTGGACCTAATAGCAGAATAGATGGTTTAGAGATTCTGATCGCTAGTTATTCAATTTAAATTTTAAATGATAAATTATTTATAGACTATTTTTAATGACTTTGTTTCAATGAAACAGTATTTTTATCTAAAGTAAAAAATGACTCCTCCGCAGAAAAAGATTACTTCTGACCGGGTATACAATCGGAAAAAGTAAACGTATGAAGTAGAAACTTGCACTGCAAATTGCATATACGTAATTAAGAACTATAAACACCAGTAAAATTTTTATTTCAAAGTTTCAATACTGAATTGAATAAATTTTCCAATTAATACAATGTTTTGCTATGTAAAAGTCACCTATTTTTGCAGTCATTTTGGAATGTGTTGATTTTTGTTGCACTTCAGTAATGTCTGGAAAAAAAATAACTTTAAGTAATTATCAAATATAAACTTTTCGAACATGGGATTCAGTAGGATAATTAATTTTCCCGCCTTTTTCCTCGCAATTTATTCCTCAAGGTAAGCTTCACTTACTTGTTACTGAACCCCTTTGTGAACAAACAGTTCTGGGCTGCCTTTATTTATTTATTTTTTTAAGGTTAAAAAGTGTTTTATTAGATGACTTGGAAAAAATTTAATTTTCTATTCTATTCAACAGGAAAACTATTTTATAAAATATTTTCCTGATAGATATTTCGAAAAATATTAGTTTAAGAAAAAAAAGATCCTTTTTTCTTTCTTGTATCGTGACACAATTGTGATTAATATAAATAATATTAAATAAAAAGAAATAATATATAGTTCTTAACTTATGTAGACTATCATAATTGGTTTTATAGCAAAAAAAAAAAAAAAAAATTCTCTGAACAGTTGAAGGAAAAAAAAAAAAGAAATTATCAAACTATTTTTTTTTTTTTTTTTTCAATGATCTCTCTCGATGTTATTAGATTTGCATATAATATTTTAAACTTTCGAAGACAACGCGAAAATAGTTTTGAAAATTAGTGTAGAAACAAGCAGAGAGCAGCAGTTATTAGTTTAAATTGATAAAAATCTTCAAAATTTCGAAAAGTTTCGAGGTGTCTTAAACTTTATATTCAATTTCCGGTTTTTATCAATAAGTTTTATGAAAAAAGATGAATACATTTTTTTTTTCTCCCGCTATTTTTTAAAGGGCAGAAATGATGCTTGATTCATTTTAGGAGAATTATTTAAGAACAACTGGTATTGGAGTTTTGCTTGATTGCCCTACAAACAAATAAATGAATAAACTTGAATATAAAAGTAAATGAAAAGAGAAAAAATAATACAAAATTAACAAACTAAATTATAAATAAATCGTAAAGTTAGTTAAATTTGCAGAAGAGAGATGAAAAAAAAATCTGATACTTTTGCATTAAATTTCTATTTCTGTTATTAAGTATCAGAAAAAACTCGAGCAAAATTCATTTTTATTTTTTCATTTCTTCATTTATTTTTGATTTCTTATTCTAGAAACATTTTTGTTATAAACTCAAACTTTATTTATTGTCTTGATTTTTTTCTTGCAATTTTTTTACCTTATTTTTCCGATATTTATGTGTACATGTTGCTTTTTTTCTCAATGAAAAATTGTTGATAGTTACGGAAATATGATGTCTTACAAATTGGAGATTAACTTAATTTGTTTTTAAAATATATAATATGTTCAGGTTGGGTAAAGAGAACAGTCTACACAAAACAGTTAGCAATAAACAAACTTATTGTTTTATTAGCAAAACTGATTTTTTTTTTTAACTGATTATTTACGTCATGGATTTTGAAGGGTAGATAAGCAAAGTAGTACGTTTTGAGATGGTTACTATGTGTTCCCCCTCTCTCCCTAAACGTTTAAATGAAGACTCCGATTCTTTTTTTTTTATTTATTTATTCAGTTACTTTGTTTACTGTTTATGCATGAAACTACCAACATACATTTAATAATATTGGTTAACACAATTTGAGAGAATTGTCGAAACATTATTTTCAGGGGAAAAAATGAAAATGGAGAAAAATAAATTATCGCTCATCCTCATATATATAATAACGAATTTACTGATCGAGTAACGCTCTGACGTCATTAACAATGAAACTTGCACCATAGCATGATAATTTGCTAATATTTTTTGGTAATGTTTGACATGCAGGGAAACGCTTTATTTTGACAAGGCTGAACTGGATCCTGTAACTGTTTTACTGGAAAGACTAATTTTAGGAGAATAAAGAAACGAAAAAGTGATCAGCAATGAACGCTATCTTCAACTATCAAAATATCACCAAATAGGCCATTGCTTCGTCCAAATGCAGAAGCAAGTTTCACCCGTTATAACTTGATAGGCAATTTTCAAGTTAGAAATAAACTAAATATTGATTTAAATCTTAAAAGTTAAAATGACGATTTAAAAACTGTCAATGAAGATATTACGCTGTTATTGAGATGGAAAACAGTAAAAACACAGTATCATGAAACGCAAATAGCCACATTTTGATCTTTATAATATTTATGTCAATTTCAATACTAAGATACTCCGATGAGCCAAAATTTAAAATTTAAGAATCACGTTCCGAAATGAATGTTAAATATTTTGACCCACATCTTGGGCCGTATTTCAGTGCTACACGTTATAAATAACAATGTGTCATAAAAAATGCATGCCATTTTTACACCGTTTTACGGCTTCTTAACTCATGTAAAATACATTAAATTATAATGAGATTATGAGATTTATCTGCAACCATTTACATACTATCATTAGCTTGGAATTGTAATGGTTATCTTTTAGGCATGAAAGTCCGTTAGAGTAAAATTTTATTCTAAACGATAATGTGAAGGGTTTGTCACGGCCGCACGATTCTTGAGTCACAAAAATATCCTTCCCTTTTCTTAAGTTTAGCAGTGTGTAGATAATGACTACAAAAACTTCTTTGTAAATGCATTATTGTTATTCCTTTTCTTTATCAAAGCCAAAAAAAGGGGATTAGTTCTCAAAATTATTATTTTTCTTTCAAAAGCAATAATTAAACACTTGTAAATTCTGATAATCATTACGAGACGAAAAAACACCAGATTTTTAAACTTTAAACGACTTTTGGAGCGAATTTGGAAAGGTAGTCTTTTTTTTTTCAGCTTATTTTATGCAAAATAAATAAATAAATAAATAAATAAAACCATAAACAGAATTATTCAAACAGTGCCTGTCGAATTGTAAAAAGTAATAATATAAAAGGGAAGACTTATGATTAAATCACCCTAAAGCTGACACCCAAAAACAAGTTTCTAAAGTCGACGCCCTTAAACAAAACAAACAATTAAAGCGTTGCCAGTTTTCTAAAATAACTTAGAATGAGTTTTCTTTATTAAGAAACGCATTCTAAATTATTTTACGAATTGCAAGTTTGATATATGTATGTTACGCTAGGAAAAAAATCAGCATAAAGTTTATTTCAGATACGTTATATCTGCATGAAATTTCAAATTTTTTTTAGGATCATTTCAGATAAATCTTCCAGTGTCAGATATATGATCAAACTAACGGTGCATTTAAGTCCTTTATAATGTCATACATCTGTTTATCTTTCTATAACTGAATAGAAAAGTCAGAAAGATTTGAAAGAATTCTGAGTACTTTCAAATATATTTGACATTTCACATACCTACAACTAACTATAAAAATCAGACAGACTTGAAAGTTTCCTTAGGAGTACTTTTCAAATACATGTGAATTTTCTCTTATCTAAATTTAGTGATGTAACAAGAAATTTTTCATCTAGAAGGGGTGGGGATGGGGGGTCATTTATTTCTACACTCACGCAGACTGAAATAGGTAGATGGAAACATAGATAGATTGATAGATATGTATGCACAGCGAAATAGATAGATGTAGATAGGTAGAAATAAATAGGTAGACACATGGCGTCCCTCGTATAACACGGTAGTATTTGTACAACACGTTTCGATATTACACTGTACTAAATTTGCGATTATTACAACGCGGTTTCGACATTAAACGGTACGAAACTTGAATTTAATACTTCATTGTTTTGATACAACACGAATGTTATTTTTAAAAAAGATGGAATTTTATTTTTGTTTAGTACATTCTGTTAATGTTTGATAATAACACTTTTAAGTTTTTGCTTCGTTTTTGTGAAACTTGGTTTCGTTATAACACGGTACGCACCCGATATACACATTATTTCTGTCTCGTATAACACGGTTTCGATATAACCCTAAACTCGGTTTCGATACAACACGATACATATTGACATGATTTTTACTATGTATATGATTAATTAGTGTAAAAAAAAAGTTTAAAAGTTATTTTTAAAAAAATATTGTATAACACGGTACTTTTACACGGTTTCGATACTACACGGAACGAATTAACCGTGTTATACGTGAGAAGCCTGTATAAAGAAATGGGGGGGAACGTGGGTGGTTGGGTGTGTATATTTCTTACACAAATTTACATCTTATGCCGGATCGTTGCCAAATTTGGCACAGAAGTCCTTTGATGCTCACGAATTCACATAGGGAGGGGTTGGGAATTTAAAAAAAATCCCAAAAGGTCTGAGTTTGAAATGTGAGTCAAAAAATTGCTCTTTTCTACACATTGACGGGAAATTTTACGTATTTTTTCCTGTACTTTTGTTTAAGTCTGATTGCCGAACATGCCTCGCAGCTTATTTTCCAGGTTAAAACCGTTCAATGCTGGGTACATTAGATGGATCGATAGATAGATATGTATCGATTGTCAGGTAGATAGCAGGGGTGAATTCAAAAATTTTTTCAACCTGAAGCGCCAATTGAATACTAAGCCGTGATTTTTTATGTGAAAGGGAAATTTATTTTTTCAGAGTAGCAGTACTGGGACTCGTTCCGGTGAGTTGTTGCAGCAAATCACCTTTGGTAGATAGGCATGAGCGTAGAAATAGGTAGGGTAGGTATAAATAGATAGATATATGCTATATAAATGGATAGAAAGGTATATGTTGTAGATAGGTATATGCTGCCCTGGAAAAATAAACAGCAGATCTGCAAATGTTTCATTTTTTGCATTATTTTTACTTAAGCTTTATCGTAAAAACTTACGTGTATGGTTTACGCTGAAAGTACAACACTAAAATAAAATCTATTTCCAACATTTTACTATTGTTTGTAGGAAATCAAAAACGCGTTTTATCAAGTATCTCAAAACTCATTTTAATAGATACTGCGGTTTACTTGCCCACGGCAGTATAGAAAACTAATTAGGTCGATAGGAATAGATAGATGTAATAGATAATTAGATACATAAGTACAGCGTTAGATACAAGGAAAGTGTATTTTTACAAAAAGAAACTTTTTGAACGGCGCTTTACTGCTATAAATTTTGTTCCATCATGGGAAAAGGGAATAACCCTCACCCGCCTTTCTAAGCAACTGATCTAATGTAAAAGCAGATTTATTTTTAAGATTCCATTTTAGTGTTCGGCTTTTACAATCAAGTAGCCCTATAAATGAGTTAAAAATCCTTTTGATAAGAAGCATTTGTAAAATGTAGTTTTTACTTCTTTAAAAGAACGCGATGACAAATCTAATTTTTCTGTCATTTTCTTTTCTTGTTTCAGATAGTTCGGGCTAAAAAACATGTTGCGGATGTAGAAAGAAGGTGAAACCGTTGTCGGTGGCAGAGAGAGAGAGAAAATGTGTACCTAGAGCAGGAAATGAAGAAAGTTACTGTGCTTGATGTTTTCCTCCTTCCTGGACTGTTATGACAGAGAAATTCAGACTTTTTTTTAAATTTTGTTTTAAAACATCTATTGTTCATCAATTATTTATAGACATTGTGTGCTTTAATAAAATCACCGATGGCCATCTTTTGATTTACAGCTGACGTTTTCTTCCTATTCGTAGCTCTGTACTGTAAAACATAATAACTTCTTCCATAAAGAAGTGCTGTAGTTTTTTTATTTCTTTACTTTTTTCTCCCATTATCTTTAAATCACATTAAAATATTACATACTTCCTCTCTTTCAAACTAGCTATTGCATTTAAATACTTTTATACTAATTATTGATATCGATAATTTCGTTATTTTGTTTGAGAATGTTTAGAGCTTTTGGGCTGCTAAGATATCAATTAACGACATTTACTTCCTCTCTTCCCTTTTGAAATTAATATCAAATTAGTTTGAAAAATCCATAGATCGCACTTTTAACTCTTAACTGGTGAAGTGAGGTGTCTTACACCCCAGAAGAATTGGACTTCTGCACTCAAACATTTTGTAATGCTTTGCTTACATACTATTATGTGGCTTTTTATGTATACACAGTGTGATCTAAAATAACCGAACTTTTTAGTGATAGAATAAAATAAGCGTGGTAATATGTTATAAAGCTAATAGTTGTTCAAAATAGGTTCCACTATCTCAATACAACACTTTGATCCGTCAACCAACTAATCCATAGATTGTTTAAATTCAATTTTGGGAATGTTCTCTAGCTCCTGCGTCACGGCTGCTTGAATGGCTGAAACATCATCGTAGAAAGCTCTTTTCGATGTAGTTTTCAGTTTCGGGAAGGTTGGAAAAACCCTTGCATTATTACAAAATGGGGCAGGGCTTAAGGATGAGCGAAACCTGGATTTTTGGAACTAATTTGATACTGTGGTTAAAGGGAAAAACCAACGTACATAAATCACACATTCTTAGGAAAGTACAACACATAGCTATTTTCAGCTATTTTCAGCCTATTGAAATAGCTATATGCTGTACGTACTATAAGAATTTGTGCTTTATTATATACGTTGATTTTTTCATTTTAATCATATTGTAGCACAAAGCTTACGTATTCATTTTTCATTTAATTTTATACTAATTTAAGGGGGAAAACAGCCAATACTTGAAGAAAATGTTGTTGACTGATAGAAGATTCAAGATACCTTGAAATCTCTGAAAAATATTTAAATGAGATCATAAAACCATCAGTTTCAATATTTATAACAAAAGTATTCAAATGCAGCCTCTAATTTATGACAAAAGTTTCGACTTAAATGTAGCAACGTATATGGGACGGATGGAGTCACGGAGTAGTATTCGTTTTAATCTTATACTCTCTTGGAACCACAATTGCAAAAATGGTGATTTTTCATATAAACAGTTTGCAAAAATAAAGTCCCCCCTCCCTTGAAGAATTTAATTTGCGTTACAATATTTAAACTCTAGCTTTACTAGTTCAAATACTTGTTACCTTAGTATCAAGTCCATAAGATTATTTTCTGTTAATTTGTTTGTACTCTTTGAAAATCTTTTATAATGAGAACCGAGTTTGCTCTGAGCCACAAGATTTTGTAAAATATTATCAGTTACTCAATATTTGTGAACAAGGTCGTCAATCACGCGCATGACAAAATGCTCTTTAAGGATAATCATAAAAAAAAGGTATGAAATATACTCACGGGGGGTGCATAATTTAAGTCGTTTTACATCGATTTGAAACACAACTTTTTAGAAAACCTGAACTTAATAAATAGATGAAAAATATTTCTGTTCTGCTAAACGCTAAAAAGGAATTTTGCTTAAAGTATCAGTCTATATGTCACAATTAATCTTAAATAATGATAAAAATGTATTCTTTTTAAAGAACTTTTTAGAGCATAAATGAAGTCTTTTAAAACACTCTAACTTTTACTTTCCGTTAATTAAGGGAAAAAAAAGAAAAATTACTCTTACTGATATTAAGAATTGTTGCTCGATTGTTGCAGAGATTTGTATCAGTAAGGAAGACATAATCATGTAAAAAAGTACTCCATTTGCAATGCAGTTTTCTCACACAATTCATATGTAGGCCGTCGAATTAGGAGCGACGCCAGTTAACATTAGGACCCCAAAATACCAGAATCATGTTTTCAACTCTCATTACAAGACCAAAACTGGGACGTGTACCAGAATAACAAAATCAAGTTGACCAGTCGCTGTTTCAAATTTGGCGCTGCCTTCGCGTGTGAAAACAGACGATTTCAGAGACCTTTCCAAAGCCTGCGGTCACGATTAAGGAATCGTGACTGCCTTAATAATGATCTCGTTTCGGATCGTCTGCGGATCGTTCGAAACGATAGAACTCTTTAAACACTCATCGGATTGATAACCGAGTATCTATTTCTTAGATGACTTGCATTGGTAGCATGACATGTCACGGCTGATTAACTGCGTTGGACGGTCAAGTTCCTGTTCAGAATGATTGAAAATGATAAAGTTTGCGTTATGTCGCTACGAATAATGACAGATTGAATCTGAATGAAAAGTTTATAAATAAAGCGATCCAGTATTGTGTGTGAAAGCAAGATGCAAGTTACGTCAGTAAAGAATTTTTTTTTTTTTTAATTTTAAAAAGAGGGGAAATATATTTTTACTGACTTAAGTTTTTCCTTTTTCTTCAAAAACATTTTTGTTCTTTAACCAGTGGATAGCATACAATCAGGTTTCTTAACCGTTTGTGTTCACTGATTTGAAAAATGTGGAAATTTTTCGCGGACCAGAGGGTTTTTTTTTCCTGATTGTTTCTTTTACAAAAGAACTTTTTTTACAAAAGAAAAATGCCTAATTCAATTATTAGTAACATTTTTAGTATTTCTTGAACCTCTTTTCGCTTGCTACCGTCAAAATTGAGGGCTGAGTTTTCGTCTCTTATTTTTCGTGCCCGTGATATTTTCATTTTAGACTGTACAAAGTGAGTAAGTACTATAAAGAACTCCAAAAATCAAAAATAAATACTTATGTTGTAAAAAAAAATCTTTATTATTACCTAAGATTCTTGAATGAAAAGAGGCAACAAAATATTATCATTTTTTTAAATAATGGTCATAAAACGATCATCATCAAGGGGCTAAAAGAATTTAAATGCAAAGTCAAGCAATTATTAGTTTATAATCTATTATTTAAAAACTTTTGAAAAAACTATCATAGAAATACAAAGAAATAACAGCAAAATAACGGTTAGTTTTTAAAAAATGTGAGACGTAAAAGGAGTACTGGAGGAGGAATTTTTGGAAATTTTTCGCGGACCGGAGTTTTTTTTTTTTTTAACCTTTTGATTGTTTCTTCTTTTTTTTTACAAAAGAAAAATGCCTAAATCAGTTATTAGTAACGTTTTGGTATTTCTTTAACCCTTTTTCGCTTGCTGCCGTAGGGAAAAGGAAGAAAAAGTAGGAAAAGGAGGAAAACATGACCACACTTCAACAATACAAGTTTTCAAACATGAAATTATGAATTCAAAGTCCCAAAATTATGGCCATTAATCTAAAAAAATATCGTACAAACTTCGAATTACTTATGTATCTTATAACCTTTTTTTTTAGTCAGAAAACTTTTTTTAATAATGAAGACCAGTAGAAGTTTGGACCGGTTAAACGTTCCCTCGGACCAGACCAGCAGTTTAAAATTCCTGGTATACACATTACGAATTTTTTTAATATTTACGTTTAGAAGTGCATTAAACTTTCGTATGTAGAAAATTTAATGAGTGACTGACGTTCGTCGTAGTCGTGAAACTAACTTCGTTTTCATACACCTTTTCAGTGGGGTTGTTTCCTTCAGTTAAAAGTACTAATTTTAGTTACTAAAGTTGGAATGAGCCAAAAAAAAAAAAAAAAAAAAAAAAAAAAAAAAAAAAATGGAGCGAGGAAAATCTTTTATTTTCAAAACGTTTCATTTTTAATTAATTTTTTAAAACCTCCAATTTTTCAAACAAGGTGTGGTATTTATGCCGTCACAAGTGATTAACTTTGGCGCGCTACTCCACTGACGCGCTGAATGCTTACGCTTACTGTCTACTGCGTTTCCACGACATAATAATTAATAAGTGAATTAAATATTGCTCTCTACGCTTGCTATGTCGTTGCCAGTACATGTGAGCAATAAAGCGAATTAACTATAGCGCTCTGCGCTAATGGCATCATTGAATGGCATTTCATCCTGGGTGATGCCATGTGCAGAAGCTTAAAAAAATTAAATTGAATCTGCGCACCGATTAAAGTAATTGTTAAAAAGTATTATACTTTGTCAAATTAATTTTCAAATGGTCTATGTTTTTAAGCATGCTCTTTCAGGGACAAAAAAAACTTTTTAAAATTTTCAAAACGACCCCATTTGGATATGCGGATAATTTCGGTCGTCCTGCAGGAACAATTTTTTCTCCAAGAAATTTGTGAAGCATTCTACAAAATTTCAATTTGCGATCTTTTCTTCGGAAAATTGGATTTGATTTTTGTAGAAACGGTCCATACTTGATTTTGTTAGTATAAAGATGATTTTATGTACGCGGCGGGGGGGGGGGGGGGGGGGTGCTTTATTCTGTTTCATCTTCCCACTTTTGGCTCAGATTTTTGAAATTCTGCGCTGAAGCTGATCACAATTAATTCGACTTAACGAGGTTTTACTGTACGTACTATGTTTGCATTCAATGGTTAAAGAAAGATTGCTATATTTTTTCGCCCTACATGAAACGTTTTGTTTAAAAGTGTAACGTGAAGTAGGTAATTATCCTTTTTTCTTTCTTTCTTTCTTTTTTTGACCGAACAATATGAAACATTTTTCCGAGGTCGACAGCCGTCCGAAAACTGTTGTAAGAGCTACTTCGTTTTTTACTGGAGAAACAAAATTTAAGGCTGCTTCTTTTTTCTCATTAAAAAAAGCATTGGCTTAGTTATTCTGATACATTAAAAAACAATTGCATGTAAAGTGTGCTCCTGTCTCGACCGTCTTCAAATTGACACATAGTTTCAGACGCATCTGAAACTAAATCGCGCAATTTTATATCTTAAAATAGTAAGTAGGAAGGGTTTGACTCCCTAGATCTGGGGGCAGTCGGCATTGAAAGTGCCAGTCGCATTCACAGAACAAAATTTCAAATCTGACATAGGGCCATTTGAAAAATGACGATCGACGATGACAACCAGGGCTGCGGAGAAAAATGCCCGACTCCGACCACGACTCCTGGGTTTTGAAACATCCGACTCCGACTCTGGCTTATTTATTTATTTATGTATACATATATATTTTTTTTCAAATCATCCTCTTCTAATGGGAAGGGGGGAAAACCCCGAAACAGATATTGAAACATTAATTCCTTTTTGTGAAAGTTTCGCATTGTATTTTAGTGTAAACCTAAGATGCACACAAGTTAGAAATCCAATTTGAAAATCAAAATATCCAATAGTTGTAATTTTAAAAATGAGATCACTTAAAAATCCCATTTAAAAAAAAATTTAAAGGATTAATTTGCCCCCCTTTAATGTTTAACAAATAGATGTTGATTTAATCCTGTGCTTTTAATTTTTTAAAGCTGTAACTTGAGAGGAAAAAAAAAAAACTTTTTTGCTAAATCAAAAACTTTTCTTGAGAGGGGGCGGTCCCCTGCCCTCCCGGGTGACACCCATCTGGTGGGTGACACCTCAACTTAGTTTCGGAGTTTATTAAAACATAAATACCTACTTTGATTCTAAAAAATTTCCCGAATAATGAATCCTAAATTTCATCTCAAAAATTTCAACGAAACTATTGCATTATATTGCGCGTCGTAGAGGTCGGGTGCATGTACATCTGGATCAAATTTTTTGAAAAATGCGGCGGTACAGCTTTGTACGAATAGCTTTACTACGTACACCTACACTTCTTGGCTCAATTTTTAATTTTAGTTTTATTGGTATCTTTAGAATTAATCTTAAAATATGAAGTTTTTAATATTAATTACAATTATTGAGTGTTGTAACCAATTAATCATATAAGTACTGATTTTATTTTGTACTATTTAGTGATAACCAAGCTTATAGATATAGTCTTTAGATTTAAAAAAAAAAATCTATATTTTTTCGGATCTTTTGAATTTGCGCTTTCGAATCAACACTTATTTGAATTTACCAAGCACCCTCAGAAGTTTCCTGACTTCCTCAAGCGATACATACATTCCTTTTACCATTTTATAACTGAGATCGAGGTAAAAAAAATATATAAATCTTTTTTTTTATTTGAAAGAGATTACTTAGAATACGTTAGGCAACAAAACTGTTTGCTGACAGTTACTATCCAGTTAAATAAAGTTAAAAAAACAAGCAAACTTGGGGACGACGTAAGTAGCTGTTGTAGAAAGTTCGATAAACGATCAAGCCAGCTGGTTGCCACAATGACAGTCATTTTCTTATTAGTAGGCCTTTATTCATGTAATCAAATGAATTGGTAGTCAGTTTTTAAAAAATGTAAGGAGAGTCAGTGAAAATTAAAGAAAAAAAAAAGAAGCCTGGAGTCGGCATATTTTTCAACGACTCCGACTTCGACTCCGACTCCACAGCCCTGATGACAACCGCATTCTTGTGAAATTCGATTTAACGTCCAAATGCCGTCACCAAAAGACCTTAACAATTTTTTTCAGAAAAACATACATGGCACCCAACTTATCTTCATTCTAGACGAAGATATTATCCAATAAATAAAGATAGTCAAGGGTAACGACTACAAAATGGTAGACCAATTGAGAGATCGAGAGTTAAAGAAAAACTGCATTTGTGTAAATTGTTGGTTTTTAGAGAAAGAATGGATTATGATTCAAGTTTCATTGTAATCCTCAAAGCTGGAGCCAAACTTCTTACGCTATTTCAAAAAAAGGGAATGCCCTCTTGGAAGACTTCTTTGGAGCGACACTGCCATGTATTTGCCTCTCGAATAGGAACAAATCAAAAAAAAAAAAGAAATCTTGTTAGGCCACGCAATTTAGCAAATACACGCAATTTATCCCCCTCATTTTCGAAGGCACTGACTAGGAGCAACTTACAGACCTACCAATCCCGAACCGCTTGAACTACTGTTCGACCATGACTGCTCTGTAACTTGAAATTACTCTGCATTAAGAAATTAAGAAAAGACTAACAAATAACAAATACGTGAAACTTTCACATTTGAGGGAGGAAAACAAAATATCCAAATGCAAATAAATAATAAAAATGGCTTTAGGATTTAATCCATGCATGAGTTTGAGTTATGCTTCAAAGAGGAACAAAAGTGCTGTTTCTTAGGCAACTTGATGAAAAGATTAATTCGAAATTATGCTTTCATAACCGGCAACGCTAAACTGGTCGAATAAATATAAAACAAATATTTTAAATGTGCATTTCACTTGAATCAAAAAGTTATATAATTAACAGACCAAGTACTCATGACGTCTGGTAAAGTTTAAAAATCATTGCACTCAGAGATATTTTTAGACCCTCTAAAGGAGTATTTCACTCATCGAAAATTTAAAATACATCTAACCTTGCGTTCGACGAACCTCACCGGTCGACCGGTAAGTAACCGGTTACTAATCGTAGCGTTCTATGACCAACCGGTTACCGCATCGGTTACCATTCTAAGCAGTTGATTGATTGATTCGAGCACGTGATCATTGCCTGTCATGTGTTTAACTAACCGGTCGCTACCGGTTGTCGTGCTCGTCGAACGTAAGGTAAGCAATTCAGTCAAGCAAAATTTTAAATAAAATTTTAGCATCTCGTAAAATGAAAAGTACAAGTAACTGAAATTTTAAAAGTATTGCATTTGAATTTTTATTATTTTTTAAATGCAAAATGCCATACATTCTAAACGTCAAAAGTCAAAAATTTACGCATATCACCTTTTCCGCCATTTACCATTTCACACTTAGAAATATGGAATTCATAAATGTTACGGTCTTCAATGAATTCGAATATTTCACTCCTCTAAAATAACTTTAACTCTTCTAAAATACGTCGAGGAGTATTTTCACGCCTGGAAAAAAAATCCTAGCAACATCTGATTGCACTGTTCACAACTTCAATAAACTATCGGGGGTGCAGCAGCCACTGTCTAATGGCGGATGAAAAAAGTAAAACAAACAGATACCATAACTTATAACTTGCTTTGACGCTTAGTGACTGACAGTAGTTTTTAATCGTGTTTGTGGGAAGCTTTCTTTTCTATTATTCTGAAATTACATTACACTACAAACTGTCTAAAGCCTGTAATTTACCCCAAAGAAAGCACGTGGAATGGAATGTTTTACCTTTTTCTTTAGTTTTTACTTTCTTTTACAAAAAAGGAAGTATTGTATTCGCGAAAAAATTTTCACTCAAAAATCGCCCTTAATTTCCATTTTGCTCACCCCCAAATGAATGTTGAGTTTTTTTTTCGATTCGACCACATGCGGAAAAGTGCCTAAGAATGTATAGACACGCGAAATATCCATTTTGACCATCACCGAGGTAATTACAACGACTTTTCTCGTGACGTCTGTATGTATGTGCGTATGTGTGTATGTGCGTATGTGCGTATGTATCTCGCATAACTCAAAAATGGTATGTCCTAGAAAGTTGAAATTTGGTACATAGACTCGTAGTGGGGTCTAGTTGTGCACCTCCCCTTTTGGTTGCTTTCGGATGTTCCTAAGGGGGTCTTTTGCACCTTTTGGGGGGGAAATCATTGTTAATTTCGATGTAAACTCAAGTGGCGTTATAATTTGTCGGACACTTGGCGATATATCGCCAGTCTTTTGGTCGCCAAGTTTTGTCGCCAACTTGGCGACAAATTTGGCGGAGTTTTTTTTTTTTTTTTTTTTTCAATTTGGCCATTGTTGGTGATATTTAGAGAATAAATATTGAATCACATTAAAATAGCGAATAATGGGGAAATGACATTAAATTGGAGTAAAAGGAAGTCATGTGATGCACACATCAGCTCGTTTGTTAATCACCGTAAGGTAGGTGTATTCGAGCTCTGGAATTGCGAATTCTTTCCATAAGAAATCGGTTTTCTTGTGCAATTGCATATGGAGAGTTCCATAACACTCGTGTAGTATTTTCATTTTGTTCTTAAATAATCTTCACTTGTTTATCACATATTTGGCAACATATTATAAGCTGAACAAACCCAATTTACTCAGAGGGCGTTGGCGCAAACGGGCTTCAGAAGTGTTCAATAACCCAATTTTGTATTGCAAACATAAACTAAGCGGACATTCGGAACGTATTACGAAGTGTACAAATAACATAGAAAATATGTGAGCTCAAGACGTCGTGAAATTACTGCTCATTATATTTGAATATTTTTGCAGAACAGACACAATTAACGAAAAAACAAGTTAGTGATAAAATAAAGTACAAATCTGTGAGCGATAAAACATTGATTAAATCCGTTGGAAAAATTTTAGTATTAGGTTCAAAATTAATGGTTGAATTTAAAATAATGTTAATTATTTACCTATTTTTTAAATAAATTGGTACTATACAGGGGTATAGATGTACCTAATCACAAACCAAGGAATTCAATGTATGGGCTAGTCCCATCTCGTATGTATAATTTATTTGTAATTAGAACACAATTTTGTTCTGTGTTTTTTACATTTCATTTTTTTTAAATTTGCTTATTTGTTATTTTTTTTTCTTTAACTGGCTTTCATATTTAAGCATTGAAAAAGTAAACATATTTTGCCTTACTCTGTTCCTCGCTCATAGTAGAAAACAATTGTTACTTCAGAAAATAAACATTCTAGAACCGAAAAATGAAAATATAGAAAAATACTTGATTGTTAAATAATTCCGGACAACCCACTGTAAATGGTATAGTGACTTAAATTATTGGGTATCATCCAGCTCAGCATAACTTCTCTTTATTTCTTTTCATTGGCCATTTAATCCTTTGCAAAATATCTTTATGCTGATAATGACTTTAAAAAAATTGAACAATATCTATCTAAGCCAACGAAGGAAAGTTAATAGATTTTTGTTTCTTCAACATGCGAAAATATATATGCAAAGGATAAGCTAAAAACTCAACCGCTTTTCTCAATGCGCGTAATCAGACTTTGACGAAAATCAACTCTTAAATATTAATGCTATTACTTTATTCATTAATTAGACAGACTTTCAAGTTACACGAATAATCTGTGAATTGAAATTTTGCAACCTTATACTGAAACAATAAAAAAAAAATGTTTTGCAAGAAACGACAGTGCAATAAGTACAATCATGACCTTACTTGATTTTTATTTGCCGTGACAATCACTGGAATTCATTGCAATAAAGAGGGTGCTACAGGTAACCCCTGTTTTCCATTCTTACAATCATAATATCCAATCCCTGACCAACCAAAAACAAACAAACTTTGAAACGTGGCTATTGATTGGTGGATACAGGTGAAAATGGGCGACATGTAAAATTTGTATTTTTCGAGAATTTCAAGAGTAGATCATCTTAGGTTACTAGTTGCATCGGTTTAACACAGAAAAAACATAAATTGTCTAGACGCGTAACGCGTAAGCGAATCAAGTGTGGCCCTGGTACAATTTAAAGCGACTTCAAATCGAAACAGATGAAAAATAAAGTGCATGTGTACAGCATTAAGGGAGTTTTTTTTTTTTAAACAAACTTAATGTAATACTGACCCTTTGAAAAATTTAATATTCTATTTGAGAATTAGTTTTTAGACTTTACGAAGCCCTGAACTGTTTCAGGTAAGAGGCCTTTTTTGAAGTCCGGACAACTTTTTGTGTCAGTGGCAAAACAGATCTTTTTACTTTCTTCTATATCTAATATATAGAAGAAAGTATTGGATTCGTGCAAATTTTCGAATTTCGAATTTTGACGGATTCGAACGTTTTGAGGTGTGCTGAGTCCATTTCGACTATTTTTGGAAAATGTCTGTCTGTCTGTCTGTGTGTATGTGTGTCAGTGTGTGTGTGCGTGACACGTCTGTGTGTGACTAGTTTTTTGTGGCCGCTCTACAGCAAAAACTGCCGCATGAAATTGAACGAAATTTGATACACATATGTGCCCTTATGTGAACTTGTGCCCATTGGTTTTTGGCGCGAATTCCTCCAAGGGGGTGGAGCAATGGGACATTTTTTGAGTTACGCGTGCTTGCTATTCCCCAGGAAGTAACTGGCGGAATCAAACAAAATTTGGTACATATGTTGCCATTAACAGGAACAGGTGCTGATTCAATTTTGGTGTCAATAACTCAAGCGGGGGTTGAGCTATAGAACTTTTTTGTTGTCAATTGTGACTGCTGTATCTCAAGAAATAATGAACGGAATGAAAGAAAAATTTATCGGCAAGTAGCCCTTAGTGGGTATAAGAGCTGATTTTATTTTGTGTCAACAGCTAAAAAGGGGGTAGCGCAATCGGTCGTTCTTTTTTTCCATTGTGAGTGCCCTGTCTCAAGAAGTAATGCTACGTTCTGGTTGAAATTTGGAATATATGTGAATCTATATGTAAACAGGCTTTGGTTCAATTTTGACGCCAATCGCTCCAAAAGGTGTTGATTTTTTTTTTTTTTTTTTTTTTTTTTTACGAATAAAAATAGCTTTATTCGCAACTCCAGAGGTCGAATACGCTACCTTGCGGTGATTTACAAAACTGCTGAAAAAACTAAAACATTGCGTTCCACGTGTTCATTTTGGGCAAAACAAACAGTTTGTTATGTGTATTTTTTTTTTATTTGCGTAATTCATCATTTGGAATCGTCATCCGCAACAGCGTAACATCAAAAATATCTGATATAAACTGTGAGTACACATTTTATTTATCTTGTTCTGAGTGAATTTGAATAAATATCAGTTTTTCAATTCGATGAAAAAAAAAAGGACTGAACGACATTGACTGGACACTATAGGGCCATACTGAAAAATATTTGTAATTAATTCAAGCAAGGCTTTTATAATAACTTTCAATTTTTGCTCTTTACTTTGCTTTTGCAATAATTCAGACATTGGGATGGTCGTCAAGTTTTTGCATGTGTAATTTTGTTTTCGTTGGGAATATTGCTTCCTCGTCAAACATGGGGAGGGATCAGAAAAAAAAAAGAGAAATATAGAAGACAGTTTCGTAATGGCCACAACATACTAGTTTATTTTTTTATTTTAATTTTATTTATTTATTTATTTATTGTTACTGGTGTGTGTCTTTCGCTCTGATGTCTAAAGCCTTTTCTTTTCAATACTCCCGCTGTCATTTTTTAATTGACCTAAGAGGAGAAGGGAATCTGGTGAATGATGCAGGAACCCTTATTAAGTGGGATACAAAGTATCTCCAATTTCAGGGAATCCGGGGCTTTTTCCAGGGAAAAAAGTTTAAAAAACAGATATAAAATGCTGCATTTTGAGGTCTTATAAAAGGTAGTTGGAACTACAAAAATATACCAGGAAAAAATGGGCAAACAAATAGGTTTTTTGAAGTTATATACTCTTTTGTTAATTTGATAATACAAAATATAAAAAAAAAATAGTTCGACAGATCGCGGACATTAAATCGACAGAGAGGAGGTCCAAAGGAAGAGAAAAGATAGCGCACTGTCTTTTGCTCACACTGGCTTCAGGTATAGTTTTGATCATCCCTTCAACCACTCAACAAACACCGCACTGAGTTAAATGTAAATGATCAATAGTAAAAAAGGCGTGAAATGATTTTTTGAAAAGGGCGTACCGATTTGGAAAATAGTTAACGAGAGAGTAACATCTTGGCCATTCGGATACTTCATGGTTTAACCCCCCTCCCCTCCAGCGTTTCTTAATTTCTTTGATAAATGCAATCCATTTTTAATGTCAACCTTTTTAACGGAGTCCCTGTATTTTATTTTTCAATAGTATAATTTGAATACGAAATCCTGAAAATTTTTCAAATAATATTTACCGTCTTTGACTCTTCGAAAAGTTCAAAAATTAACATCAAATTAAGTTGAGAAGCTAAATAAGTAGAGAGTCCCATTTTACCAGGGGTGTCCATTGAATGTTTATAAGAAAGGGATGCAAGACCCAGAATATTTTGAAACATAATCACCAAACTGACACTGGATTCGATAGCGGTAGTACTTTTTTTTTTTAGCTTTTATTTTATTTCTAATTCTTCTTTTTATTATTTTTGTAGTAATACCTTTAATTTGAATTTGGTGATTCTAATGCGACTGATGCATAACAGAAAATTCAACTAGTAATACGATTGTCATTATATTTCATAACTTTTTCGTCATCAGTATTCATACATTGGCAGTGTTACCATTTCCACATTTTCTGCCATGTCTGCAGTTCACTAATTCATTATAAGAGTCTGTTTTCTCATATGGTTTAAAAAGTTTTAGAATATTCTTCCACACTCAAACACATTTTATGAGTCGAAGAAATTGAAGCTAGCTAAAAATTTCATTCCAAGGGGATTTTTTGGAGGTATTCAAGTACGAATTCTCATACACTTAGCAACGTCAATCCAGCTTTTTGAATGAAGCAATTTATATATTTTCTCCCTGAAAGTAAAATGAAATGTCAATTCACACACACACACATATATACGAGGCTTGTTTTTAAAGTAAGGTCCGTTTAAAAATAAAAGAAGAACAAGTATAGATAGAGCAAAGACATTTATTGCACAAAAATCTACCACCCTTACGCTATATTTTGACTTTGCTCCAGTGATTTTCCAAGCATTTGTCATAGCGTGGTACAGTTTTTTTTTTACCTTTTTGTACAAATTTGCTGCCTGTGTAGATGACCATGAGAACTCTTACAGGGCTTTGGCTGGGACGTTTTTGAACATCCTCTGGTCTGCCCCCACCTCGCTCGCAGCATCTTTCATTTGTTTCGGCATCTTAAAGTCTTTCCTAGGTGGTCTGTGGCACAACAGCAATAATGAGCTCAGAGAACATGTTACCCGATGGTTGACTACACAGGCGGCAATTTTCTACGAGTAGGTATACAAAAACCTGTACCACGCTATGACAAATGCTTCGAAAATCATGGGAGTAGTGTCGAAATGTCTTTGCTTTATCTGTTCTCGTTCTTTTTTTATTTCAAAATGGACCTTACTTTAAAAACGTCCCTCATATATACTTCCTTAATATTTCACACTGAACTATGTCGACTGACTGTCTTAGCATTTTTTTTTTCCTTTTTTTGAAATATTTTCTTTTTAAAATTAAATGAAATATAAGATAATATTTCTTTTACCATTTCACTAACGTCCTTCCGATTTAACATAGAACTCTGTCAATTGAGTCTTTTTTGGAGTTTGTTTTCTTTTCATTAGAGTCTTTTTAACTTTAAAGTAAAATCAAATGTCAGTTGTTTCTTTTACAAATTGCCTGACTACCATTAGATTTAACATAGGGCTCTGTCAACTGACTCTCTTGTGAGTATTTTTTCCTTTCGTGGTGTCTTTGCTTGTTTAAAGTAAAATGAAATGTAAGTTATATCTTTTACACTGTCAATGACATTTTTAAGATTTAACTTAGAACTCTGTCAATTGACTCTTTTTAGGAGTTCATTTTCCTGTCATTAGTCTTTTCACCTTTAAAGTAAAATCAGTTATTTCTTTTACAAATTGCCTGACTTCCATAAGATTTAACATTAGGGCTCTGTCAACTGACTCTTTTGTGAGTATTTTTTCCTTTCGTGGTGTCTTTTCTTCTTTAAAGTGAAATGAAATGTAATTTATATCTTTTACACTTTCAATGACGTCCTTAAGATTTAACTTAGAACTCTGTCAACTAACTCTTTTTGGCAGTTTGTTTTCCTTTCATTGGAGTCTTTCACCTTTAAAGTAAAATCAATTATTTTTTTTACAAATTGCCTGACTTCCATAAGATTTAATATAGGGCTCTGTCAACTGACTCTCTTGTGAGTTATTTTTTTCCTTTCGTGGTGTCTTTTCTACTTGAAAGTAAAATAAAATGTAAGTTATATCTTTTGCAACTTCAATGACGTCCTTAGAACTCTGTCAACTGAGTCCGCCAATAGTTCTTTTTCCTTGAAATCGTTCCTCCTTAATTTATGTTACAATTCTCAAATATGATCATATCATTTGGTAATTATCATTCCACTTTAGGTGCAGAGTAAATTAACAAGGTAATCACAGGCCCGTCATTTAGGGGTCAGGAGGGGGTCGTTGGCACTCCCCCTTCTGGCTTTGAGAAATCAATGTATTTCTATAGTGGGCTTGCTTTTTGTTGTTTTTTGGTGCATATGCATTGAGTATATACCCTTTTATTCCCCCTCCCACACCAGGAAAATTGTGAAATGACAGACCTGTGCAATCACAAAGTTTCTACCGAAAGGTAATGAATAAAGCACAGACGTTTAGACAGTTCAGAGCTTCTAGAGAACCGTAAGAAAAGAGTAGGTAGATATTATTTCCTTTAAACTATTTTTTCATAAAATAATCATTCAATAATTCATTATGAAATAAAAAAACTGATGTATTTGTAATAAGAAATTTGTTTTAAACTGGTACTCATACTTTTCTGAGAATCTCCTGATGAAAAGGGAAAATATTTCATTCTAAAAAATCATTAACTCTTTATTGCAAGCATGTTTAGCGCGCAATGGAATGTGTACCTAACTTCTTTTTACTATGAAAAAAAAATAGAAAGAAAAAACGAGAACAAGACTGGACAGAAGAGGAAAATGACGGAGGAGGAAAGTTGTTTCCCGTAACAAAGATAGAACAAAATTACTCAATGAATAGAAGTTTTATTTTTGAAAAGATTGTCTGCGCTGGTGGAACTAGCGAAAGATAGTTCCGCAGGAAGTGGGTAAGGAGGACAGAAGCGAGCATATTTCAAGGTCGAGCGTCCACTGGCACACTGACCTCTGCAGCTTTGGAGCAGGTAAGAATTTGACGAAGATTCAGAGCAACACAGTGGACTCCAGCCTTCGCTTGCGCAAGAAGGATCCAAAAACAAACGGTAAGTGATCTTTGATTTCGGCCTAACTGGAACCGGCTTTAAGTTGTATCCTGCTAGTTCTTATGACTAACTTTCTTCAATCGATAGATGTTTTATTGACAATTGTTTTGATAGTTGTCGCCGATAATGGTTTTAGAAACTTAAATTATTCGTTCTCAGAAAAATTAATGTAATTATGTTTGAAGCAAGATTTTTGATGCATAAAATGTTTTACTTTTTTTTTTTTTTTTTTAAATCTGTAATGTATTTATATAATTTGTAATATTCAGTGTTACCTTCACTGATTAAAGGTTATTAGAAGCTTTAATTTAAACAGAATATTATTTTAACTTTATTTTCGAAAAGGGGGGAGGGGGGAGATTTCACAAAATTAGGATGAATCTTCGATGACTTTACTATTATTTTGAAACAGGATGTTTTTCAATTTGCTGCAAGTCCTTTTAAGAATTATGTGCGACATAATCATATACATATATTGGAAACTATTTGAACGTCATTTCTGCTACTTAAAACGAAAAAAAAAAAAAAAACTTTTCTCTCTAAAAACCATTTTTACAGTGTGTTGTGTGAAAGGGGGGGGGGATAGCAAACTGGTTCGAGAAATACCTACCACAGTTAAAAAATTTAGAATTGAAAAAAAATCACGAAATTTCTTCTGCTTGCTCATTATTATTATTATTATTATATTTATTTTTTTTTTTTTTATTGGAGAAAATGTATAAAGATTTCTGTCACTAACGTAGATAAGTTTAAAATCTGACAAGCTTTTATATTCTAGTATGCGTACATTCACAAGAGTTGTTTGCAATAAGTAAAAGCCAATAGTTACCGCCTCTTCTAAGTAATTCGAAAAGATAATCCTCAGGGCGTGTTATTCAGAAAAAATATTATCTGAACAAGTACTGCGGTGTTTTCAATATGTACACACTGGAATATATTGGAAATCACATATTATTGTCCATGTTACTTATTTGTGACATGAACAACAATTATATTCCTTTTATTCCAGAATGTTTATCTGAATATAAATATAGCAATCGTTGTTTTTCGGCTCAATGTACGGAATGGGGGATGGTGGGTCAATAATATATGTCCATTTTAAGAGAAGATTAAGATTCAACCCTACAAAGCATGAATTTTTATTTTCTCATAAGAAAATTTGTGTGATTCTAATAACTACATAATTAACAAGAAATTTTTTTTTTTTTTTCAAATTACAGTTCAATTTTTGTCTACAGTTTATGGAAAATTTCAAATAGGACAAATGGCTAAAATTTAACCGCTAGATAAGTATAAAAACAACATAAAAAGTAAAACTTGAGCTATGCCAAATAACTCTAGTATGTAAATAGAACTGAATTATCTAGAATAGCATTTTGTTTGCTAGAAACAATGTGCAGGAATTAATACCTTCCTCCAGTAACACACTGCCGCAGTAGGATTTTCCTCAAAACAGATCCTCGGGCAGGCAATTCGCATTTTACTTAACTTTTTGATCAAAAATGAATTAAAGCTCATCCATAGAATATTTTTAGCCTACAACGATGGCATGTTATTTTTTAATACAAAATATAGTATGAAAATGTAAGTGTTGCTAAATGGGTCCATTGTAGAGTAAAAATCCCACTGCACTCAAAACTAAATAGAAATTTTAATGTGTCAACCAGGGTGCAAAAAATTGGTCATTGGTAAAAAGTGACATGCACACACACACACACACACACAAAGAATGCACTGTCCCCCCCCCCCCTTTCATACGATGCTATTTTCACTTTTCGATGTTTGCAACCTGCAGCACTCTATCAGCAGCGGATACAAGGGGGGGGGGTCATGACCTACCACCCCCCAAATAGCCAAATAGGGGGGAAATTTTTGAATGTTTGCTTGAAAAAGAATATTAAAAAATGTCGAAACCATGAGAAAAAGTAGTCCTAGAACATTAAAACCTTTTTTTTTTTTTTTTTCGCGTTTGCAGGGGAAGGGGACACCACAAATTTCCGACTCGGATGTCACCTGTGCTAGGTACACCACTGTAATAATGAATACTAGTACCGTTTGGAATATTTTTCTCATATCTTATTGCTTTTTTAGTGATTGAGTGTTGATGACACATCTAGTCAATTATTAAATTAAAAGTTTAAAAGTAGTTTTTGGGATTATTTGGTACGTTTGAAAAAACGTTTTTTCATTTCATTTCATCAGTGGCGTAGGAAAGGGGGTGTTCCTATGAAATTAATTCCTTTAGTGAAAAATAAAAGTTTTTCTCTTCTGTTTAAAAGACGTTGTTCATCATCCAATCAATTTTATTCATGTCTATGTCTATGTAAAATTTAAATCACATTATGACTACTTCTATTTACTATTTTAACTGGTGGAGGTTACACTTCTTAAATTAAATATTCTCTGGCAAGAAAGGATTAAAAATCTAGAAGTTGAATTCTTTCAACTTTGTAATCCTTTCTTCCAGCGAATATTCGTAGAAATCGTTAAAAAAAATAAAAAAAAATACTTAAACTGAAAGGATATATTCACAAAACAAAGAATGAAGTGAAATTAATTTTAATTTGTATACGAATTAAATAGTAATGTCAAGCTTATTAACTATCACGAACTTCTAAAACTTACTTATGTGATTTAAAACTATTTGGTATGTTTTAAATCATCTGTAGAATTTATTCACTTCTCTTTTCAAAAACCAAAAATTATCAAATATTATTAATACAATTTAAGTAAATAGCACATTATATTTTTGATCCTACAGTATGTTGATTGCGAATACTCAGTTTAAATTGCACTTATAGTACGAAATAAACAATTCTTACATAATTTATTTTATTACTGGCAAAAATACCCGGCGTTGCCTGGGTCAGTAATAAATGTGAGAAACAATTGCTACTTGCTTTCGTTTTCTGTTTTAACTGGAATAACTCAAAACACACCGCTTTGATGTGATTAAAAATCGAGTTTCTTCCTTACCCATAAAAGTAAAGTAGCAATAAGTATAATGAACGAACGAATATTCATTTAGGAACGAAAGCACGAATTTAAGCATATAAAAATTTGAAGAATTTCCAAAATATGAACTAACAAAAACAAAGATCACTAAAAAAACCGCGCCCTTTATTTAATTAAATAGTACACACACACACACACACACACACACACATGCACACAAAGAAGAATAAGAGAAAAAAAGCTCTCCACTATGTTTCCCTCAGGGCGCGAAAAGTAGAGTTTCCAAATGTTTAAATGACTTTAAACTCATGTTTGCTCTGGAGAAGCATTGATTCGAAATTTACATTATGATTACTTTTAATATTGCTGTTGTAAGTCAACGAATTTTCGAAACAATGGGTTTAATCTTTAATCATTTGATGTGGAAATTACATGACATTTACTGTTTTCGATCACGACGTTTTTAAACTAAGTTTTTTAGCAATAAATTGTAGCCTAAGTTGTTCCCTGATAATGTAGCTATCTATGGTGAAAAGACGGTTAAAATCCGTCCACACACACACACACACACACACACACACACACACACACACACACTCACACAGTAGTTTTGAAGTTTACCCCGGACATCCGGACAGAAGTAACCCGTTGTGTATAAAGATTATTATTATTATTATTATTATTTTTTGTTTAGCATTTATTGAGTCTTGGTTTCAGTGCCAGCACACAATATTTTTAGTTAAATCATGTAAAGTATTTTTTCCGCAAAAATGGTTCGTGAAAATGGTTTCATAATGAAAACCATGCAGGAGCGTTACGTTTGTGTGACATCTTTCAAAAAGCCTCGTTACAAATTTTCTGTCGAATGTTTGAAGATGAAAGTCTGGTTACAGGCATTATGCATCAAGTTAATTTATGATATGAGATATTTTTCTTCTAGTCCCTCAATTTGACCTTGGAGGAAAACTTTTGTTCCTTTTGCGTTAAGTGTGTGACCAATAAAAACTGACCTGCATATTTTGGGGGGTTAACTTATCAAATGCCTTTAGTTAAAAAAATGAGACGTAATTATAGTAAAGCATTTGTGTTCATGATATTTGGTAATTTTTCCTATAAAAATGGATGATTAAGTAAAACAAATTGCTCTTACGTTTCTTTCATTAACAATACGGTTTTTTTTTTTTACTTCGTCTAAATGTTATCAAATAAGTCAAAAATCTGGTATAAAATATTTTAAACTCAAATAGATATTTTTTTTTGTTAAAATATAAGGTTCGTTTCTATATTATGTTGAAAAAAAGTTTTAGTGAGTCATTACCACTTTTCGTGGAATTGCCCCTAGAAAAAACTCTCAGAAATAACTGTTATTTGAAGTAGATCTCAAATGTCATCTATACGTGCATGTGGAAAGCAATTTGTGAAAATAAAAATTTCCCTTTAACTTAGAAACAGTTCTAAAAATGTATTACTGTTCTCGAACAACTAGAAAATGATGTTCGTGCTTTTCTAAAATAATTTAGAGAATGCTGCAAAAATACTGTATTTTGTATTTTTACACATTGTTGGTTATTTGATACAAACGAGAAAGTATTTTGAAAATCATTTTTTTTCCAGTAAAAAGGAAAAAATATTACATTTTTTATTGAAATGTTTAAGGTATGAATGCTAATTCTTTTTATTATCTTCACTTGTAATATTATATACCTTTATTAGTATCTGTATTACCAAAGCAAAAATTATAAATTGCCCGAAAATTCAAAAAATCCTCCTTTCATTTTCCTTAAAAACTATTCTCTGTAAAATTTTTAAACGTTTTCAGTGTAAATTCAATTAATTACTAATGAACAAGAACAATATATGCAGCTTTGTCAAAAATTCATGGAGTAAAAATAATAGAAGACAAACAGATAAACATTAAAAATTTGTATTCATTTTCCCCAAAGTTATTATTCACAAGTAAAATAACAAATTGCCAGAATAGGAGACGAAATGAACATTTAAACTGGCACCCCCTTAAACTTGAACTTAAACTTGCATCCCTGAAAGTAACAATTAATTCTGTCGACTTTCTCAAAACTGCTCAGATTTAATGCACAATAAAGTAGCCGTAGTAATTTAACAGTTTCAAAAGAGTCTAAATTTTACTTTGAAATGTATAAAAGAACTAGAACTAAATAGATATCACAAAGAAAACACAGCTGATTAATTTATAAACAGCGTGTTTTAAAAAAATTGTTCAAAATGCCAAGTTTTTTTATAGTTAAATAAGGCATTTTTTGAAATTCTAATAGAACAAAGAAAGGTAAAGAAAAGAAAAAAAAGTTACTATTACCGGCACGCGAACTTTTGACGTGATGGGGTGTACGAATTTGTCGTGTTATACTTGTTTCCAAATTCTGAGACGGAGGTCCTCCTTTTTAGATACGCCGGATTTCTCCACTTCGGAGTACGTGACCACTCTAAGTTCCTATTGGAACTGTACTTGATCACATTACGGCTCTTGACGCCGTGGATTCAAATTTAAGATTTGGTCTGGTGGCGCCTATTGCCTACTTAATTTACCACCCCGAAGCCGCTGAACAGATACAGATCTGATCAAACTCCCGTTGTTGATCTTGTTTCTTATCTCGAAATTGTCTAGCAGGGCTAGACAATCCCCATAAATCCAAGTATCTCCAGGAAGCCAGGAAAAATTGTGGGTTGCAGAGGACCTCATCCTTTGTAAAACCCAAGTAAGTTAAAATGTGAGCTGGTAAGGCCTCACCAGCAAAACACCAGTGGCATTCCGGAAAGGCCTTGAGACCCCCACAAAACCTGAGGGCGCTCGTGTGGCCATTAAAAATCTGGTGTAGGCAGTCTGGTGTGATCTACGTCTGAGTTTGAAGAATTCACCCCGACATTTTTCAAAGTGCCATGAGTGGATGGGTGGAGTTTTCACTTTTTTTATTTAACTCAATTTTTGCCTTGGTGGAAATCTCACAAAAGGTGAGTTCACCAGCAGGACTCACACTCTCCTCAGCAGCAGACCTAGCCAGGGAGTCTGCTCTTTCATTGCCTTGAAAACCGACAAGTGAAGGAATCCACTGGAAATGAATGCTATGTCCGGGCGAAAGTTTCTGAAGAAGATTCAAAATATCTAGACTAGTTTGATCACCAACCAAATCCCAATTATAGAGATGCTGAATTGAGGCACGGACTACCAGTCAAAACCCAGATATCCTGGTACTTATCCTCTATCTGAACAGCACACTGCAAGCCTTTCTTGGTAGCATTAAGCTACGATCGAAACACTGAGCAAAAATCTGGGTCTTTAATTTTGAGTTCCAAAGCTCCGGTAGAAAGTAGGAATGTACACTCTACTCCCCGAAATTCCCCAATCACCCTTGCTATCATCTGTATAAATCTTCAAAGAAGAATGCGGAATTTCATGGATGGGTCTTCAGAGCCAATTGTTTATACAAGTTCCGGAATCTCACTGTTTTTCGTCATACTGGTCATGAGTTCATCATGAAAATGAATTCCATCG